>NW_027142401.1:4906280-5158780 GCF_026170545.1 Melanerpes formicivorus | reverse complement strand
CATGCTGGGAGAGAGCACCCTCCCCTCCGGCTTCCACTGGGCATGTGAATAATTCCTGGAGAGTCATCACTGCTCATGCTTCCTGTATATTCAGACTGCCAGGTTAACGTAGGAAAAGATGCTCTTAGCAGACCCTCTACTCTACAATAAAATTCATCTTAAACAAATTTGGTTTTACCACTCTACTACTCTAGTGTCAAAAGTGATGGTCTGTAATGTGTACACTACCCATATATTTTGTGTGCAGCACGGACTGCATAACTGATGCTTTGAGGCTTTCCATATCAACAGAAAGATCTACAACTCAATCCAAGTCTGTCAGTCAGCTGTGCTTTATTTAAAATGCCTAAAAGTGGGTTTTTTTTTCCCCCCTTTTCCATAGAACTGTTAGGGTCGGAAGGACCTCAAGGATCATCTAGTTCCACACCCCCCCTGCCATACGCAGGGACCTCTCACACTAGATCAGGTTGCTCACAGCCACATTCAGCCTGGCCTTAAAAACCTCCACGACTGGGGCTTCTACCACTGCCCTCATGGTGAAGAACTTCCTAACATCCAATCTGGACCTACCCACTTCTATTTTTTTTCCTTTCCATTCTATTTCCATCCTCCCCCCCCCCCCCCCCCCCCCTTACCTGACACCCTAAAAAGTCACCTTTTCTAACCTTGTACATCTGCTGCATCTTCCCATTAAGCTGATATTCCAAAATATCTTTGAAGCTTCATTTCTAATCAGACCATTATTTCCACATGCTCATTTGCAAGGACGCCTCAGTTTGGTCTTGTGTATAATTTAGGTCAACACAAACACATAATGTTCAGGTTGCAGCAGCAGTGGTCTAAGGATGTGAGAGCTGATGGACCTGGGAAAAGGTCTGTCTGGTTTTTCGGGCTTTTTTTTTTTCCCCTAAATAATGGGTCTAAACAAATATACTACTGCTACAGATCTTACTCTGCATATTACAGACCTGTACACTGTTACACTGGAAAACCTACTTTTAAAAAGTCACAGTTCCTAGCTAAAATACTGAAGTATTTTCATGCTCCTTCTCACTGTCAGAAAAAGATGAAACTATAAATAACATTTTAGATCTACACTAATCTCAGTAAATATATTTACTGCATTTTATGAAGTTACTAGAAAGTCTTTATTTGATTTTATCTAATTATCACATAAATGCAGGAACATTAAGTGGGCTGATGTCAGCAATCAGGACTGCTTGTTACACAACATCAGTAACAGGGGCTCAGGTATGAAACAACTGTAATTATAGGTATTTAGCCAAAATGTATGTCAGTTACAACTGATTAGCTGTGTAAGTCTTCAGAAGTAATTGAAATACTTTATAAATAAAAATCACAAACCTAGCAACCAACAATACAGACATAATGTAGAAGTTTGATTGATTGTGCAGTGATACTTAATTCTCTTTTTCTTCACTTTTGCTGACTGTAGCAATCCTGTTCCTCCTCAGAATTTCCTTATTGGATATTTTTGTCCTCTTCTTTTTGTGACTTCAGTTTGTTTGGCTTGGGATAACAAAATGGGTAAAGGAAGATGAATCTGCATAATGTTCTGCATGCATCTATCTTGCATGCCCATTAAAGCTTGATCCTGATATGGCAAGCCTAAAAACAGTATCCTCCCCCTCTACTCAGCCCTGGTGAGACCCTACCTGGAGTACTGTGTCCAGTTCTGGAGCCCCTATCACAAGAGGGATGTGGAGGTGCTGGAGCGTGTCCAGAGAAGGGCCACAAGGATGATCAGAGGGCTGGAGCACCTCTCCTATGAGGACAGACTGAAGGAGTTGGGGCTGTTCAGTCTGCAGAAGAGAAGGCTCCGAGGGGACCTAATTGTGGCCTTCCAGTATCTGAAGGGGGCCTACAGGAAGGCTGGGGAAGGACTTCTCAGGATCTCAGGTAGTGATAGGACTAGGGGGAATGGAATGAAGCTGGAGGTGGGGAGATTCAGGCTAGATGTGAGGAGGAGGTTCTTCACCATGAGAGTGGTGAAGCACTGGAATGGGTTGTCCAGGGAGGTGGTCGAGGCCCCGTCCCTGGAGGTGTTTAAGAGCAGCCTGGATGAGGCTCTGGCCAGCCTGGTCTAGTGTGGGGTGTCCCTGCCCATGGCAGGGGGGTTGGAACTAGATGATCCGTGTGGTCCCTTCCAACCCTGAATGAAACTATGAAACTATGAATCTCAAAAATATCTCACCATGGTTTCCTCAAGCCATATGGTACAACCAAACTGTAATTTCCAATGGTCTCATCAGCATGTGCACAATTCTGTGTCCAGCGTTGTGTGGCTAAAGCTTTTATCTGTTCAACAACTGTGTTGTGGCTGGTGCCAGATGACGTAGCTGGCCTATCATGACACAAACCAACCTCTACCAATACTTAAATAATTATCCTCTTTCTTAGGAGTAAAGGTTAACTGCTGCTTTTAAACCAGGGATCCAAAATAACAGACAAGGTGCAATGACATATACGCCGTACCAGAATGATAGAGGTATACTGATGTAGTTAGTATCAAGTACTTATTTTCCATCAAGACTAGCCACATCTCATCAGCTGTGTGATGCCTTTAACTGATCTATAGAAAAATGTTTTTCTCTGAAAGGCATATGAAAAATTATTTTGGCCAAGGTCAGTTATGTCACATTTTCAAGCCACACTGAACCATCACATGTCACACAGGCCTCCCAACAAGAGCCTTGAAGTAGGTCCCTGCAAGTACTTACCTTGTACCATACATAAACCCCTCAAACTTAAAGCCCAGATTGCTGCACATTCAGTTACTCCTGCACGTGCAACAGAGCAGCTTTCCACTGCTTTGGATTCTGCAACACTTAACTTCTGTGTACTTGCAACAGTCCATCTAACATTATGCTGAGGACAATGGGCTAAAACTACTGCAATCTGGCAAATATCCCCATTGCCTAATTAATTTCTCATTAAAATCATCATCACACACCACTCCCTGGCATCATCACCTAATACCATTCACTCACAGAAAAAGGACATTCAGTCAGTCTTGTAGGTTTTTTGTTTCCTTATATTTGTTTATAGCTTCTCCTGAGGTTTAATTTAGGGTTAAGACAGGTAAGGGCTTTGTGCAGGTGCTGAAAGGTTTGCTATCAGACACCACTGACAAAGCCAAAGTTGAACCACAGGTCATTCATATGAAAGCATTAAGTTGCCTGACCTGAAGTGAGCTGTCACAAATTTAAGTATGGCAAGAAAGCATGACTCATTGCTATGTGCAGTTCTGAAAAACCCTTAGTAGAGGAAAACATGTGACTTTGCACTTGCTAAAGCAGGGCCACTCTAGAGTTTACAGCTGCTATCAGCCCTCAAAGCTCTTCCTCTTCACAAACAACAGCGCTTTATGCATGAAGACTGTCTCGAGAGCAAGACAGAGGAGCTCTGATGGAACCATATTCCATTGAAATGTGCTATTTTATCAGTTCACTTCAGAGGAAATTTTCTGCTTTATCATTTACAGGACCTCTCTTAAGCACATGAAGTGCATGTAACAGGAGCTGGGATCGCATGGGGATAGTGCTCCTCAGACTGTACACTTGCCCACTTGTCCAACAGCTCCCTGCCCTTGGCAGTTCCCTCTCTCTACATCATTTAGCTTTATTTTCCTGCTGTCACTTGTCCTCCTCCCTCGTATCATGATCCTAGCACCACTTGTGTTGCCAGGATTGCGCTAAAGACCTGATGCCAGTGTTGCAAGGAAAAAGAGAAAGGAAAGAGTATGTAGATTGAGACAAGTGGTCAGAAGAGGTTTCAGGTATGTCATACCTCTCTGCTGTCTTCCTTTTACAGTAGTCATTGTTGTTCCTCTTGAGGGCATGTATTCTCACAGGGACGCAGCCTAAGGTACCTATTCACCATGTTTTTAGGAAGACACAGTGAAAATCTTCTCTCCATCAGCTGTGTTGCCATTGGACTTCACCCTTTAATCTCTGATTGTGAAGGAGCCAGGAACAGGCTATTGTGATAGTGGGCTGAAGAGCAGACAGGAGGTAGTCTGCAGATAGTGGGCTGAAGAGCAGACAGGAGGTAGTCTGCATGTCCCAGTCCAAATCACGCTCACTCGTGCATAAAATGCAGTTTAATCCTGTTACACACAAGTTTTCTCTCTCCCTTACTTTAGAATGTCATCTCATACATGCTAGAAATACTCTGGTAAACCCTAGAAATGGTCTGCCCACATCCTCCCAGCAGCTCAGATAAAAAGCAATTGTATCCTTGGGGCTTGCCCTTAGTCTTCTCCACTACTATTTTCCAGCCCTGGAGAATGGCAGAAGGTCCCACAAAGGGCCCAGTGTGACTACAAAGAGCACCATCATTACATAGGTGATAAGGAACTGTTGGGATGAGGATCTCTCCTAGGCACAGAAAGGCTCTTGTTGCTTAGTCAGCTCAAACACGGGCCCAGTGGTTAGCACCCCTACACGTGTCCCTCATCTTGCCCGAAGCTGGGCAGTGGTGCCAAGGTGGTGCCCTTACAAGTGATGCAACGGCTGCTCTGAGGAGCAGTGCCACCCGGGAGCCCCTTGACCTCTCTGAGGCGAGTGAACGGCGTCCGTGCAGGGCATTAGAATGGTAGCTGTGAGGTCTTGTGCTGCCTCAGCCATCAGAACGGAGCCTGCCGGGCACCACGATCAGGTGGAAGAGCGTTCCCTGCAGCAGGGTGGTGAGGCCGGGCCGCCGAGCACACAGTAGTACTGCTAGGTGCAGTGCCATAGGAATTCGTAATTTCCCACGCGCCCCTTCTGTGCTTTCCTCCTAGTTGAAACCAAATTAAAATAAATATATAGGGACGCTGAGTGCAGCCATCGAATGTGAGGCTACCAGGGCGAATGGGCGTTTGAACTGGGGCAGTGAGGTCCGGCGGGCGCGGCCGCGAAGCGCTCCCTGCGCGGCGCTGTGCTGCCCTGAGCGGCAGGAGGTACTCGCAGGCGGCGGCGGCGGCCCCGCGCAGGGGCGGCGGTGGCGGCGGGGAGCGGGCCCGCCTCGGCTTCCCCGAGGCACTCGAAAGATACTTTAAAGGCGGTGAAGAGACACTTCGCGGGGCTGATCCGTTAATGTCGCTTTATTAGCAGCTTGACACCAGAAATCAAAAAATTTTCGGGGCGATAAGTTTATGTTTGTTTGTTTTCCGCGTACAATGAACCCAGAGAAAGAAATTGCCGCTCTCGGGAATGCCAGGCGGGGGGGGGGTGGGGGGGTGGGGGAGGAGTGGGGAGGGGGGGGAGGTGGAAGCGGGAGGCGCGGGAACGCGCTGAGCTGCTGGCGCTAATGGAGGGTTGCTCGTTCCCATGATTACAGCTAGAAATAATAGTAGTTAAAAAGAAACACCCAACAAAATAACAAAAACCCACAAAAAAGCCCCAACAACAACAACATAACAACTTGGGGTGTTTTCATTCTCCGTGTCCCAGGGGTTTCCCCGGCGGCGCGCCGCTCCCGGCAGCGCTCCCCATGCGCGCCGCCGACCGGCTGTGCCGCCGCGGTGCTGTTTCGGGAGGACCCTTCGCCCCCTTCATCCAAAGCCCGGCACTGCCTCCGGTGCCTCCCGCTCATGCCCAGGCTGCGCCGCGGGCGCACCTGGCGCCGCTCCTCCCGCGGACCGTCGTAGTCGCCGTCGCCGCCGCCCTCCTCTTCCTCCTCCGCTCTCCGGAGTTGCAGCTTCGTCCCTTTTTAAGCCGTGCCCTACTTTGTATTGGCCAGTGAACAAGCCTGAAAATGGATATTACAGCTTTTTATGATATAATATCCCTCTAATTGGTGCTTCATAGGGCCGTGCCTGAATTCTTTTCAATTAAGCCCTAAACTACAGTAACTGTTTCTCTCGGTGCATGCTGGAAAAGCCATTCACGAAGAGAGGCGACTGGTACTGCACAATTCCAAAGTACCTTTAATGTGTCAAAAATGTTTTGTGAAGAAAGCAACACTGTAAATGCAATCACCTACATTGGTGTCCCCATTGTTAAGCGGGAGCCAAAGTATTGCTAATTGTCCTGCGTTTTAGCTGGGTTTTTAGAGCATTATGTAGTAAGTACACCGAAGGGTCAATTTGTGAAGTGAAATACTTAGCATGCAAAGCGTAATACAAGATGCTGTGTAATACTTGACCTCTCAGCATAATAAATGTAGCAGTGAAACGCTGTGCATTCAGGAATCGCTGAATAGAGCCTCCGCAGAGGAACAAAACCAGAAAATGTTCTCTTCATTCCTTTTTTTTTTTTTTTTTTTTTTTTCCTTTTTTTTTTTTTTTTCCACTAAGCGAAAATTATTCTTTATAATGGCCATTGCAGCAATTAGCCAGCATTTGGGGAGAATAAATGTGCAGAAATAGCAATTTCTTATTTTAAATGAGATTTTTGTACGGAGCCTGCAAATTACTTGGAGGTATATGAATAATTGTTGCCTTAGTTTTATGCTGCAGAATAGGGGGGTGGGTGGGTATAAAGATTTCCTATTTGCAGTTAAATGTTTAGACATTTTATTATTTTAATTTCACTCTCAGTCTGTCTCGATTGACCCTGCTTTCCCCACCGATCATTTCATGTGTGCCAGGAAGCAAGTACTCAGATGATGGAAGCTTTCCAGTTAGAGCTTTATGATTTGGGGTGGGGGGAGAGAGTATGTGTGTGGAGGGGGTGTGTGTGTGGGTGTCCTTTTTTTTTTGTTGGTTTTTTCCTTTTGGGTGTCTTTTTTTTTATGAATGTGACATGTAAGTGCAATCAGGTTTTACTCTGGAAGCTACTACAGTGTTTAGAATTTAGCCTGCTAAATCAAAACATTTTAAGAATGCAGCATATTTTATGGGCACTTCTCATTATCCTCTAGAATGGTAAACCTAATTGGAGCTTTATTTACACATTTTAAAGGTTTTGTGCTCAGAGAAAAAGAGATGCAAAATTCTTTCTCTTGGGCCTTCCAGATCCCTGCATTGAGTTTTAAGTGGGTTGAAATTTTTGTGCTTCACTTGCTAAAGTGGGATAAGTTTTGTGAATATGAAATTAAAACACTTTTCAGAGAAAGCATGGGAAGTTCCGACAGCTAGAACGTATTAGGAACAGTTCGTTTCAGGAAAAATAATAAGCTTCATCACATCACATTTCACTAGAGCAATGCTGGAAATTTACACCCTGAATAAAAAGGATCTTCCAGTATAACTCTCTAAACTTTTGACCGAGGAAAAAAGCTTGGATAATGAATTGAGAGTATATAACTTCCTCTTACTTAATTTAAAACTTTCATCTGCAGTTTGACTTGTCTCCCTGCACTCTTATTCCCTCTTTAGGCATGTATTCTCCTTTCTCTAAACTGCAAGTTAGCAGAACTGTCTCTGAAAGTGTTTTCTTGGGTACTGGAATGACACAGTCTGAAGAAAAGTTTCTCTTACCTGCTCCATTAAAACTGAATGGCCTCAGAAAATAAGGATCCTTTCGCAGAACTTGTGCCTGTTCTTTTAGTTACGGCTAATAACCTCCATATTTTTTGTGCTTTAATAGTGTTTGGGCATTTTATTTTTGGGGGGGGTGTGTGGGAGTGGGGGAAGGGGAGTAAATGTAGTTCCTTTTTGATTATATGCAATAATGGGTTAAAATCAATAATGCTATCCTGATATCTTGCTTAGGGCTGATCCTGCAGTCATTAATTTAGTTTTTCTAAACTCGTTCCACTTCATTAAGGTGTCTTGTCTGCAGGGATGTTCACTTGCAACCATGAGCTAAAAGCAGTCAGTTTGAATTTCATGTACCTTTAGAAGGAAATACTGTGCAATAAAAATTGCTGGTGACCATAAAAAAAAACACATCATAATCTATATTAAGGAGTTATACTATTTTAAGCAACCTTTTTTTTTGTCTTATCCTCCAATATACATTCTTAATGAATCTTTGTTTGATAGAAGATGAACAACTGGACAGCAAAATGAGTAGAACATATGCAGAATTTACCAGTGAGCAAAACTGTAGCTTTAATCATAGTATCATAGTATCATTTAGATTTTCAGTAGCTTCTAGAATGAGTATTTTGTAAATCAGATCAAATACAGGTATTAATGCTATATACAGAGATGTTTTCTCTTAGTGATACTAGAAGCAGATTCCATGAGTTGATGTGCTAATGGATGCATAGGCTCCATCTACACCAGTGGTAGTAGTAATATATTTCAATGTCATATTTGCCATGTGTTTTTGGCATCCTTACATGCTTTTTGTCTTGCATATTTTCTATGAAAGTCCAGATCATCTTTGTACTGTTGAACAAAACTGAGCTGCCACAGAAACATTCCTTCTAACGGGAGCTTTGCTCTTGTTTTAGTATCGGTGTGTCCTCATTTGAGTTGGCGAGTGGTCACTGCTTAGTCTCCTCCAAGTCTGCAGTTCTCACATTGCGAGAACAGCTAGAAAAAAACACCAACCCACTTCTGCCTAGGTTCTTTGCTGAGGTATATTCTCAGAAGCCATTTACTTTTCACCAGCAAACTGTTTGCCTCCAGAGATCTAAATTAAATTAAATTAAAATTCTATCTGTCCCAGTGGGACTAGCATCTACTTTCAACCATCCCAGGTTATTAGATGAAATCAAGTGAGTTAATTGCTGTGAGCTATATGCTGTTCAATTTTTCAAGGTATGCATGAGATTCACTCTATAAAGAAAGCCTGTCTTAGGAGGAGAAGATAGAGAAGACAGTAGACTGAGTAAGTTATTCAAAATTCCCAAGCTTAAAACATCTTAAGGTGCTTAAAACATCTTAAGATGCTTTAAATATCCAAAATTCAAAATATAGATTCAAAAGATCAATCAATAATTATCACCCACATCATATAAATGCACATAGCATGTCTGCTGTATTTTACTTTTGTTTTTGCCAGTTGCTGAGGAGCTTTCATTACCCAGTTGTGACTAGTGCCTTCATAATAAGAGCTGTAAGGAAAAAAACGTGTCTTCTGCGTTGCTTTTGACACAAAATGTTCCCAGATAGCATGTTCTCAATATTAATTGTTAGAACTCCACTTTGAAGAAGAAGTTTGTAATGGGCTTGTTTCTGTCAGCTTCAGGAAAGCACAATGGGTAAAGCAACAGAGAGCACCCCAGTTCTTCAGCATCTTTGCTCTATTGTGCCTGTTGGTGTGATAGATAAAGAAAAATAGTCAAGGAGTGTTAAAAGGACATATTTTCAAATCTAGGTATCTAGGTATCTAGGGCTAAAGCAAGCCCTGACAGCCATCTGTAGTACTGTTCAGCCAAAAAGTCTAAGTGAAGGAAACACAGTTTCTTCCTTAGTTTGCACGGCCTTAGCTACCTTTATGACAGCATTGCTTACACATTTCAGTGGCTGATTCTCTTAGTTTAATAACCCTAAATAATCTAAACAATAGTGAAAGTCCTTGAACTTGGCAGATGCTTCCAGATGCAATGATTTCTTGATCCAAAGGCAAACAAAATTAAAATTCTTTGTCTTTCCCTGCTTTGTAGGTAGCACAGATAAACTTCAGGGACACAAGAATCATAGAATCAATAGGGTTGGGAAAGACCTCAGAGATCATCAAGTCCAACCTCTCACCCAGCACCTCATGACTAACTAAACCATGGCTTCAACTGCCACGTCCAATTCCCTCTTGAAACCTCAGAAACGATCCAGGCCAACTAATTGCCTGATAGTGTGATATTTAGTGCTGTGTATGCAACCAAAAGATGGGCACCTAATTTTCAAAGTAAATACGCATTTCTCACCACTTGAGAAAAACATTAATTTATTGCCACATGTATATTCAGAGTTCTCATTTTAGGCAACTAGTAACCTATGTGTATATGCTTACCTATTTCTAGAAAGAAGGAATTGGGTCCTCTGCTGATGTCAGTTTATTTGCTGGGAAAAAAAAAACCTGTCTTCAGCTATGATAAAACATAGAAATAGACATTAAATTAAATTCACATTCCCCTCCCCAAGAATATTCAAGGATGAATACAGTTAGGCATTGCCTGATAATGTGATATGTATGTTTGCACAATGGTTCAGCGAACGGAGACAGTTTTTCCTCATCTTCCATCTGGTAATGTTTTCATATGTGGGACAATTATTTGATTTGGCATTTCAGCTCATTAGTGACTCCTGCATCTTGTAAAATGGCAAGTTATGGCTAGTAGGAAAGAGTGTCCTTTGGTTCATTAACTTACTGCTAGATGTTAATGAGGAGTTGAAAGAGTTGAAAAGGCAGCCTCACGGTTGCTTTCCAGAACTGCCTCCCTTCAGTCCTTCAGGGTTCTTGCAGGTTCATCCTCACGTGTAACTTTTCCCCACAAGTAGACTTTATGCACATGGTCAATTAAGAGACTGAATCAAATATTCCAGTCACAAAAATAACCCATATACTATCATCTCCTAACTCTTTAGCTTCAGCAGATCCATAGTGTAAAGGAGTGTAATTGATGGTGTACTTAGTAGATTCGATTCAAATTTGCCAGGAAGAAAATCATCTAAACAGGTGTTGGAAAATAATGTAACAGAGCATTACTTTGGCCTTCAGAGGTGACCAAAGGACGTGTATTTTACAAAACAGGGGATTTGGAATATATCAGGATGAAACTAATTGAGGAAGATCCACCTGGTTCGTCTTGTGTCTTCTACTGATTGTTTTCCTTCCTGCAGTCTCTCTCTCTCTTTTTATTTTTAACTGTTGAATTGGTTCATTTTGCACAAATTACAGAATACTGGAGCAATCCATGTCATTCCACCTCTTAGTCTTACTTTTTGATGTTTTAGTATTATATCTAATACTTTCATCAACATATCTGTTACCTCCAAACACAGTCTGGCAGTTCTATGAGAAACATAATTGCTTAGAGCAGAGGTCGAATTTTACTCCAACTTTATGGTGTCAGCTCAATGAAACCAGCAAGTAATGTATGTGTATGACTGGGAGTGGAATTAGCTCTAAGGTCAAATGACAAAAATTTTCCCAATGTCAATGTATATGAGAAAAAGAGACAGCATAGAGATATATAAAGAAGCAATCATGTTAGTTTTAAACTATGATTGCCAGTAAAATGAACAACTTAGTAGCTGCTATAGAGCATTATAGGGGCCAGTTGCAATAAATGCAATAGGAAAAAGTCAAAGACTCTTAAAGATGGTGCTGTAAAATGGTACAAGATAAATGGAACACAAGTGGAGACTGGGGTAGCTTCAAAGGTCTCTTCCAACCTGGTTAATTCTATCCTATCCTATCCTATCCTATCCTATCCTATCCTATCCTATCCTATCCTATCCTATCCTATCCTATCCTATCCTATCCTATCCTATCCTATTTGCTACGTCACAATATGCATAATAAGATGTGTGAGATTTGTCATGTTCAGTCTGCTCTGCCATTTTTGTGGACCATCCTGAAGATGTTTATCCAGGCTTTGTCTGTGAATTTTCTGATGAATCCTGAAATTACAAATTAATGAGATCTTGGTTTCGAAAGAGATCTGGTTTCTGGCTGAGATCAAGAGAAACCATTGATTTGCTATTAATTCAGTGTAAACACATAAATAGGGACAGGTTCCTCCACTAGAATCAGTGTATTTATTATTTTTGGCCAACTATGCAGGACTATTGAGTTTTTAATGGGATGACATCTGAGCAAGCTTTCTTTGGCTGCAGCACTGAGTATTTCATGTAACTCCAAAATAATATTTATTTCCCTCATATACATATGTGTGTGCATTATCTATCTATCTATCTATCTATCTATCTATCTATCTATCTATCTATCTATCTATCAGTAGATGTATGGATGCATATGTACATCTATACAAAACTTCTCAAACATATTTCTTCGTGCATTGATAACTTTGAATCTCTGAAGAAGGCTGTAGGTGCATAGTGTTCATTAGCTATAAATAGAAAAAACCAAGAGATAATGATTATATATGTATCACCACCTTTCAATATTTTAGTTCAACAATAGATTTGAGGAAATACTGAACTTTGGGGTTTTGGTTGTGTAATTGTTTCAAAATAAAAAGAGCAATAACGAATGTAATCATCTGCCAGACTGAAGCAAGGCTTTGATTTACTGCAATAGGATTCAAAGCTGTGTTTTACTTTGACAGCTATTAAATAGGTTGAACTTTAAGTTAAGTGTTTTTGCTGTGAAACAGTAAGCATTGCACGGGTTAATTAGCTGTAGACTTCATTTTCCCCACATATTTCATTTGGAAGGCAAAAATTAAGGATCAAGAATTAATTAGCTATGTACAAACTATGAAAAATTGTTGAGGGAAGTGCTGTCTTGGCAATTCATTACTATATTTAGACATTGTAATGATTAGATTTTAAAAGAAACAAGCTAATTGCAACATTTTTCCAAAGTCACATGGAGGTCAGGGATGACAGCGACCTTACGTAAAATGGAGACTAAATATCTGCTATTCTGCACATTGTACGGAACTGGTACAGTAAGGCTAAATCCTTTTCCTGCTCAATGAGTTGGAATTAAACATGCTAATTTGAGATCTCCTTCAAGTATTTTATTTAACTGCTTTGGCCTTTAATTCCTTTATATTGCATCATTTAATGTAATGTTATTTATATATACGAAGCATGTTATACTTATTAACCAATGTGCAAAAATCTAAAGTACAGATTTTATGTAATGGGCTAATTACAGGACTTTAAAGCCACCTACTGAGTTTTGCTAAGCTTAACAACAGGTTCACTGAACTGGATAAATTTATTCAAACTTGTGGAAATGAACCCCATTCTATGTGCAACCGTACTGGGAAAACACACAAATTATACCTCAATACCAGTTTAATGGGTCAAACAGTGAACCTGAATACCAAACTTATCTACATCTTGCAACAGCAGAGAAGCTATAGGCCCTGGGTGGGAAGAGGAAGTGCCCATTCATAGTTTCTTCCTCAAGTTTGTAAATAACTCAGCCTCGTATATGGGATGGGCCAGAATTTCAATGTGTGTCGAATTGGCTGAATTTTTCTTATGGTGGCCGTTGGTGGTTTTCAATATGTGGTACAAGTTTCATGTGCAACTGTAGAAGAAATGTCAAAGATATGATCCTGTATTCTCTCTCTCTCTCTCTCTCTCTTTCTATTATGCCTACTGTGTGAGAGTTTTATTTATCTGAATTTGGGTTTTCAAACGGGGTTTACGTCACTCAGTCATTTCATATGCATCCAATTAGGTCTAAAAATTTCGTCTGACTGGTGCGTTTGTAAAGTGGGTCAAATTTAAGCAAAGTTTGCAACTGGAGCGCTGTCAAAGTGGAATGAAATCAGAGTCATGCCAAAAAAATCACTTATTGCTACGCTTGTAAGGGAGCATTACATTTTTGGCTTATCTGAAGAGTCTAGAAGAGGGCTAGGTTTCCTACTTACTGTTGAAAGTTCCACAGAGGTTCACAAGGCTTCTACTTTCTTTGGATATCCAAAGTCACTTCATTGTTTTCCACCTAGTCTAGGTTCACATCAGTGGAATTCAGCAAACTCTGTTCCCTAGTAACCTTATTTTTTTTTTTTCTCTTCAGTTTTGAATATATTTAAATATAAGCAAAAGGAGCAGGCCAGCTTTCTTAGTCTACCATAAGCTGTCTTTCAAAAATGACAAAGCAGTTTTGCTATTTTAAACACCGCTGCAGCCTAAGGTTCATGTGTGATTTTTTTTTTCTTTCCTTTTTTATTTCCCCCCCATTTGCATTGTTCTTCAAAAGTATCATGCAGATTATCTAATAAAAATCTTTTCTCAGAAATTGGGTATTCTGTTGCTGAGATTTTATGTATCTATATTCTGTTTTGGTTAACGATGCATAATCTATTCAGTAGCTGACATTTGGGTCTTGATAGAGACATTCAAGCATGTACTTTCAGGAATAATAATGCCAGTGCACTGTGTTCTACAATGTGTGCAATGAAAATGTGCCTCATAAAGCCCATAATTGTTGCTTAAGTTACAAAGATGATTTTTTTTTTCTTTCCCCCCAGTAAATGAGGAACAAGCCACATAATCTTGCTAACACTATATACCCAGGAAAGAAGAGTTTAAATAAGAAATGCATAAATTTAGCAGACTGCTGTTAACAAATGAAATGGTGTAGCATTGAAAACATTTGAGGCAATTAATCAATGCTGTGTTTGCACATATCATTAAATATATTATACTAAGTTTAGATTTGATTTCTATGCTTCTTTTATAAAGAGTTAAAAGAAAATACATTTGAATTCATGCTGATACTGAAAACATGCTCCTAGCTCCTAGTTTCTTGGATTTCGAATCATTTCCATTAACAAACAGCTATTTGCCCTCTAATAAAATATGTCATTATGCGTCATTCACATCACACAAAAGAATCACTGAAAAATCGCCCCAATGATGGCCAATAATTACACATTTTGCTCCTGCACGAGCAATGAAGAAATCTGTTCATTGGAGAAAGCAGGTGCTGGGGCATCATGCTAATAGTCAATGTGTGCCACAGTAATTAGCCATTGCAATTGCTAAAATTAACAATTAGCTAACATGCAATTCTCTTTTTGCAGGCTGCAGTTTACTTTGTATAATCCTTGTATGTTCTTAGTAATTATTCTGACAGCTTATTATTTTTATTTTTTCTGGTTTGAACACAGCTTTAACATTTGAATCAGTCTACCCAAATGTTCAACAGGCAGCATGAAACAACTGCTTCACTAGGCAATTTCTAAGGAACAAATTTGTTTTTATTCTCCACTTTGTATTGTTCAAGACATACACGATTCTTTTGTGGAGTAAGAACTTCTCATCTTATTTGAGAGCTTGGGACCACAGGGGAGGTATCGAGGCTTTTTCACACTGGTAGGACATAGGATCATCCCAACTTTTTTTGGGGGGAAAAAGATTACTGTGAATTATTCTTTGCAGTTTGCTTTCCAAGAATAGATTCATGGCCACTGGTTGGCTGTAGAGCTCTTGGTGGCAGTCTGTGAGAACTTGCCAGGTCAGAAAGTTCTAGCTCTCTTTGTTACTTTTGCCAGCTAAATAGTGCAAAAAGAAAACAGAATATACCAATCTCTCTCCAGTTTTCATGTGAACATCTGGTGGTGTTTTCCCTGGAGCTGTCTGTCTGGTATAACAATCCCTCTATGAGTCTCTCAGAATCATCACTAGTGTATGATCCATATTGTAGGAAAGAGAAAAACTTCAATCACAGCCAACAATCACCACCAACAATCAAACAAAAAAACCCACAAAACCAAACCCACCCAAGCAAAACATGCCCCCAACAACCAAGTTACCAACCAACCCACCCAAAAACCACACTAAACAACCCCCAAAAACCCCAAACCCCAGAAAAGAGTAAGGACTATCAGGTATGAATAAATGGTATGCTTTCATGTTGAATACTCTATGTTGGTCTTGCAAGTCACCACAAAAGAGATTAACAATAGACAGAGAAAATAAATTCAACAGGGATGAGCAATGATGTGAAATGGCATTCAAGTGGGAAAAACTTGACAGACTGATCAGTATGGAAAAGATGACTTATTGGGATATAGAAGATGGTTGTACTTTTATAGGTGGTGTGGAGAATGTGAGTGAAGAAAACTAACTGTGTCTTCTTAGAAGATAGGAGAGAGTCACCCAATGAAATCACTCAGATTTATAGGCTCAAAAGCAATGACTTTTTCTTACAGTGCATAATTAAGCTGTGGAACTCTGCCACAGAATGGTGTGGGGCAAATGCCTAAGAGGCTGAAAGAGGAAATGATTTGATTTGTAGGGGGTAGATGGTCTCCAGTAGTACCCATGATCTACTCGTGTGCCCTCAAAAAGTCTTGGAAAGATATGCAACTCTATAGCAAACTCCTTCCTTATATGTAAGGCTTCCCCTTCAGCATCTTGCACCTAATTTTAACCCCTTGTTACAGAGAGACTTCCAGAGCTAGTTGAAATTTGGGTTTGTCCTGCTTCAGTCTGCATTTAGTTTGTTTAGCAATACACACTGTATACAAATCTCAGGAGTGTGCTACAACAAAGATACAGAATACAGAATACACCAGGTTGGAAAAGACCTTTGAAATCATCAAGTCCAACCTATCACCCAACACCATCTAATCAAATAAACCATGGCACCAAGTGCCTCATCCAGTCTCTTCCTAAACACTTCCAATGATGGTGACTCCACCACCTCCCTGGGCAGCCCATTCCAATGGCCAGTCTCTCTTTCTGTGAAGAATTTCTTCCTAACATCCAGCCTAAACCTCTCCTGGCACAGTTGAAGAGTTGGATTTTTTTTCCCCATGTATTGACTTAATAATTCAGCTGACATAAATCTGTGCAACTGGGTAGAAATCAATAGAGATTGAAGTATTTACACAGACAGATCATACCCTGCATGTTTTCTTTGGATATTTTTTGTTGTGTTGGTCGATCAATAGGCAGAGATAAGTGGACTCACCAAAAAGACTGGTACCTTGCTAACTAGAAGGGCCATGTTCTTCTCCAGAACAGGTCTGCTACGTTTGTGAACTCCAGAGACTCCAGTGGAATTCTTCCCTATTTTAGAGGTGTCAATGAGAGAATGATAAAGCTTTGGGAATTCATGTAATCTTCTGTAATCAGCATGGCATCTGTAGCTGGCACCAAACCAAGACCAGTTTTTTGAGCAGTTCCGTAAAGCTCCTCTGTGTATTTTAAAATGTAATTTGCTCCTGTGCCTGCTAACCACTAAAGCCATGCCAGAGAGAAGTAAGCTATCTCAACAAGGGTAGTTTTTAACCTTATTTTGTAATAAAAGAAGTCTCAACACAGATGGAGTAATAAAGGAGCAACAAAAACGTTCTCTGGGATAGGTGTACTTCTCCCAAAGAAGGCAGAATGAAGTGAGAGAATGAGACTAAACTATGGAGTCCAAGCCTTTAGTTAAGGCAATAATAGTAGAAGGATCAGTTACAAGAGTAGGGATCTCAGGCATGTTTCAGGTGTACCCAGTATACTAGGCTCAGTAGTTCTGTGGCTTTCATGCAATATTGTAGTCAGTGGTGAACAACTAATGAAAATAAGAATGCATTCCTTTTCTGAGGAGCTATTTGATATTTAAGGTAATGTCCTTGATGACCATAACTTCTATGGACTTAAGTCAAAATATTTTCATATACATCTGCTGAGAAACTAAACTCTATAGCCATGGAAAGAATTAGCCACTCGTGGCTGGTTTAAGTATTTCGTAGTTTCATAGTTTCATTCAGGGTTGGAAGGGACCACAAGGATCATCTAGTTCCAACCCCCCTGCCATGGGCAGGGACACCCCACACTAGATCAGGCTGGCCAGAGCCTCATCCAGCCTGCTCTTAAACACCCCCAGGGATGGGGCCTCGACCACCTCCCTGGACAACACATTCCAGTGTTTCACCACTCTCATGGTGAAGAACTTCCTCCTCACATCCAGCCTGAATCTCCCCACCTCCAGCTTCATTCCATTCCCCCTAGTCCTATCACTACCTGAGATCCTGAGAAGTCCTTCCCCAGCCTTCCTGTAGGCCCCCTTCAGATACCGGAAGGTGACAATTAGGTCACCTCGGAGCCTTCTCTTCTGCAGACTGAACAGCCCCAACTCCTTCAGTCTGTCCTCATAGGAGAGGTGCTCCAGCCCTCTGATCATCCTCGTGGCCCTTCTCTGGACACGTTCCAGCACCTCCACATCCCTCTTGTAATAGGGGCTCCAGAACTGGACACAGTAGTCCAGGTGGGGTCTCACCAGAGCTGAGAAGAGGGGGAGGATCACCTCCCTCGACCTCAATGGGGACAATCCTCAAGATTTCTGTCTTAAAACCATAAAGCACCAAATACTTATAGAGATTTAAATTTCAGCTGAAAAAACCACACCCAAACAGCCAAACCCTGTGCATGCCTAGATTGCTGTTTATATCATGCCAAAAAGTATGGATTTGCTATCAATGACAAGCAGGAGTGGTAAGATGAGTTTCGTGGTGGCCCACAGGGTAGATGTATCCTGCCTGCATCCTCTGTAAGGTAAAGTCCAGTACTGAGAAGAGTGTAATTTTAAATCTGTTAGTCAGGGCTGATGCAAAGTGCACAAACTCATGTTTCAGCTTCACCCACAAAAGAACTTACATTAACATAGTGAATGATGTATTGAATATCCAAGGCATTGATATACACTTATTTTGTAGCTTTTGATACCGAAGAGGGGACTGTGACAATAGTGCTACTTTTCTCTCTGGTACGTTTTTTCCTAGTCTAGTTCACCATGAGTTGTGTGTCAGAGACAAAAGAAAAAGCTTCAAATAGGTGTTGGCCTTTGAATTTTGTCTCCATAGGTAAATGTAAACTGTTTGTACATTTTCACAGGTGCTTCTAAAGACTAGGGAGGTTAACTGAGTAGAAAAGAGGAGACTCTTGAGTTCTTCAATGAACAGTATTATTTGGATAAACTACAGAAACATTCTCAGGAGAAAAAAACCTCAGGACTTCTTTAGCCTCCATGACTACTCTAAGGCTCAGCTGTCATGCCTTTCACATTCCTTCTCTCTCTGTCCTAGCACATTTTAAATTCTTTTCTAAAAGTGGAACACTCTCCACAGGGGCATTGGCATTGCCTCTTTGTTGGGCCTGATGCCTTCCCTGGGTGGATGGAAATCCGTTTTTGGTGTATGTTCATCTGTCTTTTGTATACAGCCTCCGTATGGTTGAAGGGAGGTGTGGCCTTTGGCACTCAGATTATTTATTGGATGCTAGGAAGCCAGAATCCTGGACCACCCCACAGCATATATGACTTTGTGGACCTTGGCATAAAACTTGGTTATTGGAACCCAAGACAAGAAGGTATAGGAAGCAGAATTTCACCCAGAATTTCCCACTAAACAGAAATAAGATTCCACTGGAACACATCAACTGCATAAATATCTTACTGATAACAGCATGTTTGCCCTTGACTTCATCAGTGAAATATCTGTTAGTTATTTTGCATCCCATGGTCTTTGTTCTACAGCAAGCATGACAACTAAAAGTGAAAAGTAGAATAATTTCTGATCATTGCTTCATTGTTGTGTTCCACATAATTTTGGCAAGTTATATGCCATATCTCAGTCCTGGTGGGAATAAGAGAGAGAGAGGACACAAAAAGCTTTATCTTGAATAGCAATAATACACACACATAGCACATTTCTTGAGTTGGGGGAAATTCATCCTCTTAACATAGCAATCCACCTCTGTGTGCATTTTATGGATAGAGATCAGCTCATCCCCATTAAAGCCATCTTGAGTTTCTCCAGTAGCAGCACATGGTGGTCTAAAGGATGGGCTGTAATGTGCTGTTTAGGATAGTTCGAGTCATATCATAGTAGGATAGTATCATGGAATCATGGAATTGTCAGGGTTGGAAGGGACCTCAAGGATCATCTAGTTCCCCCCCCCGCCATAGGCAGGGACCCCTCACACTAGATCAGGTTGCTCAGAGCCACATCCAGCCTGGCCCTAAAAACCTCCAGGGATGTGGCTTCTACCACCTCCCTGGGCAGCGTGTTCCAGCGTCTCACCATCCTCATGGTGAAGAACTTCCTAACATCCAATTTGAACCTATCCACTTCTAGTTTTGTTCCATTCCCCCTAGTCCTATCACTACCTGACATTCTATGAAGTCCCTCACCAGCTTTCTTGTAGCCCTCCTTAAGATACTGGAGGGCCACAATAAGGTCTCCTTGGGGCCTTCTCCAGACTGAACAGCCCCAACTCTCCCAGTCTGTCTCCATAGGAGAGGTGCTTACTACTATACTGCTATACTTACTACTAAACTGCTTACATTTAGTCTACTCTCTAATCTGGTTTAAAGGTGGTAATTGGAGTATGCTTGGACTCTAGTCTTAACTCTCAATAGCTGTGAATGATCCTGCTTGGAAATATTCCTTTTCAGGTTTATTTTACTGAATCAAAGGCTGGGGGAAGCAAGGGATTTTAATGTTTCAGCTTTCTTGTGTTGTTTGTGAGAATTCCCAGACTGCTAGCCTGAAGACTGTGGTCCACCATAACTACTGAATGGTTGCACCATCCTTCTCCCATCCCAGACTTCCTTCATGACATATAAGGCTTAAAATACAAACAAAAGGGAATTAAAATTTTATGCTTTCCCTTACTTTACAATTGTATTAGGTTGCTCATATGGTAGAAAATAAATTTAGCTACCAGTTTAATATATATCTAAGCACACATTTTGTATGGCTTGGGCATGCTGATGTCATAAGATCAGAGAATACAGAAGAAATATGTTATGATTCACTAAGTTATAAGAATTATTTTGTTATACATTTGGTGTTTGGTATGTATTTGGTATACAGTGGTTCATCATTTGTGAATAGTGTAGCAGAAATTAATCACATAGGGCACACACTTATGTGAAGATCCTCATATATGTAAATTTTACATGGCTGATCCCTCTGAGAGAGGAAGATGCATAGTAAAGACACAAGCTCGTGATTCCTTAGACACTGTAAGTAAATGCCTATATTTAATTTCATGTGTACTGCCTCACAACATAGGGGCACAAAACACAAAGCTAAATAATCTTCAGAGCCACAGCCAATTTTGGAACAATGGAGCCTGTTTTGTTGTGCTATCACACCTATTAAAGTTATGGCAAGGATTACATTTTTAGCTAAGAATGTTAAGATTTTGTAAATTAATTGCACTTTAATATACATTAACTGCATAATAAAAAGTTGTCCTATGGGAGGAACAAAGCTGTTTAATTAAATGAACTCACTCTTTTGCAAACCAAGATAGAGATAAAATGTGCTCTCCAGAATATGTGTGCTATGGAGTAAATCTCTTGCAGCTGAAGTATGAATAGGTTGTAAGCATCCTTATTTAAGATGCTGCTGTATATAAACCAAGGCATATAAAACTATAGTTATGTTTCCTTCTACAGAGACATATAATCAAGCAAGAACATATCTACCACCAACTGCTTCATACTGTGTTGTGCTTTGCTAGTGAAGGAAAGGCAGGTTTCTACCCTGGGTCTAGCCTGACTCAGGCCGTAACTTGTGAGTCCTGCTATTCTAACCCTCTCTCTTGATCTGCTTTTCAGCACGTCTTAGAGTACACAGCTCAAAGCAGCAGGGGAGTTTCTTAGCAAAGGGCCACCCACTTGCATATTATTCCTTCCTTGCCTGTGACATGACACAAGAACAAAGTAGACATTAACCGCTACATTAAACCCAGAAGGAAAGTAATCAGTAACCTGTTATTCCCTTAATAAAGGGAAACACATGCAGTGTGAAATCCAGAAGACTAATCAATAGCCCCAGACAATGCAATGTGCCAAACAAATTGCAAATCAATTAGAATCCTTGTTTTCAGTGAAATGGTTCACTATACCTAAAGCAATTACTCGTTCATTAGACCTAATTTAACAGCATGACTGCCC
Organism: Melanerpes formicivorus; assembly: GCF_026170545.1. Lineage (NCBI taxonomy): Eukaryota > Metazoa > Chordata > Aves > Piciformes > Picidae > Melanerpes > Melanerpes formicivorus. The sequence goes on along the minus strand of NW_027142401.1, from coordinate 5,137,325 downwards.
TAGCAACAACTGGCAGCGTCTGGCTATCAAATGGAAGAATGGCAGCTTATTTCTGTCTGTCTGTGAGTCTAATGCCAATCAAAAAGAAAAAAAAATGGAATTCCTTTATATGAGATAACTTTTCATTCATGAGGAAAATGTTTCTGTGAAGGAAGATTCAAGCATCCTATTTGATTTGATCAAATTTGGGTTTATTAACTACGTAAGCCAATTGATGGAGACTTTGTATGAAGAAATTCTGAAGTTCTTGGAATGTTTCAGTAACTTGGTGCTAAGATATGCAAGGAGCAGGGAAGTTTTAGCTCTCCTTCAATAGATCCTCTGGGATTTGGAAAAAAAAAAAAAAAAAAGAGAGAAGAAAAGAATCAGTTGTGTATATGTTTGCATCAGCTGCATGTTTACCACAATTGAAATGGCACAATAAGATTAGCATGGTCCAGCACAGGATGACACAGATGATCCATAATCCCTTTGATGGGCTCAGAGGGCATTCAGCGTTTGATACAAACCCTCCTATTGTCTTCCCTTGGCATTGGAGCAGGCCCCTAATACCTTAACTACAGGTTTAAAGTGATTTTTTTAATATTTTGTTTCCTGCTCTCCTCAGTGATATGGCAATCCATAGCCACATGGGCCCATGTGATTTAAAACCCCCTATGTTTATAATATACCTTCCTTTCCCTTCTTGGAAATCTCATGGAAGCAGTTTCCCCCTTTCCCTACTGTGATGCATAGCAAGCTTGGGATGACACAGATCTACCTAGAATGGGGACAGCTGGTGGGAAGCCACCTCCAGGAAAGTGGACTAGCTTTCCATACTCACAGCATAGATTTTTCTAGCCCTTACAGTGAATAAAGGCAAATAGGAATGTTGCATACCTTTAGTGGCTGGTGTCAGGGCTGTTTCCAGGACCTAAAGCAAGTTCCAGAGCTAGTGGGGACTTTTGTCCTTGTAATATTATTGGGACAAGGTACTGCACTGCCAGGTACTCTAGGGTTAAAATACTGCACTGGCAACCTGTCCAAGATGAAATCCACCACAATTTTGTCCTGTAAGATTTAACTGCAGAGGGAAAACCAGAATGCTTGCCTGCAGGATTATTTTTAATGGCTGTGATCTGAAATCCTTACGCTGTTTGTTGACCTTTGAAGATATGACATCCTTCTGTAAAAATCATTGTAAACTCTTCAGTGTATATACATGTGCATATATAAAAATACACATAGCCTAAATATATATATAGCCTAAATATATATAGCCTATACACATATAGCCTAAATACATATGTGTATATTTATAGCCTCAGTTGGAGTATATTTTTGTATTAATTGAAGTAATTTCTAATTTCCAGCTGATAAAAAACCATTCAAATTTATTTTAGAAAGTCTTTAAACATTTTTGGGGGGGGCTATATTTAGTGTCAAGCTGATTTAATTACTTTTAGAACAGCTGCTCTTCCAGGGAGCTGGAGCTGTTAAAAGTGACCGTGAGTATTTTCTGGAGATATTCAACTTCAATGTTCTGTCTTGCCAGGCCTGCTACACTTTTACCCTCCTGGGCCTTACCATCCTTTCTGGTGGTGTGATACTCTTTCCAACTGCAGGGAGGATTAGTGAGAGGCTATTTAATTTTGAGAGAAGAATGTTTTTTCTGGAAGTTTGCCTCTTTTTTTTTATCCTTTTTCTTTTGGTAATCAAGGGCTGCTTAGGAGATGGAAATGTAAGAGATAAATGCAATAATCATAGATGGATAATAAATTTTACCATAGATACCTTGTCTGCATCTTCATGTATATGCATATTTGATGTTTTGCTGTAAATTCAGAGATGATTCACAATTCCTCACGTTTTACACCAACCCAAAGTAGATCAGTTTTGTCTGCTGGAATTTAACTTGCCATTACAGACCCAAGCCAGTACTCAGAGTTGCAGCTTGGCTATCAGGCACAAACACTGAGATCCTATCTACAAGACTTTGGACCACTGAATCCAAATATTCCTGAATCTTCTGGCCTTTCTGCAGAATAGTCATTTCCCTGGAGTACAAAATAAGGAGTCATGAGTGGCACTATAAAACCAATAAAATATGGCATTAAATTTCTCTCTTGATATCTTAATACAGACCTTACAGTTGACATCTGCTATCCAGTACTGAGCAGACACTTGGCTTTTTAAGAAGGCAAGATATCTTAAATCACTTTATAGCTCCAAAGGTCTCGATCTGAAGTTCATAGGAATCTCTGCCAACATTCAGAGTTCACTAAGAATTATTTTTGACACTTTACCAGGCATACATTAATAGCTGAAATATGTTATTAAGCGTGACTGAACTTAGGTGGAAGTAGTTAGCTAGAGATATTGCCTTTTGACAGTTAGAGGAAGTGCTGTGAGGCACATCAAACTTCATAAGGAATATGAAATTAACTGTAAATTACCCATCAAGTTCTTCCCTTAACACATTCAGTAAAGCAGGATCATGCCCTCACTTTGATGGAAAACTTGAGGATAGTTCATGTCTATTCTTTTCTGGTAAAAACAAAGTAGTCACTAAGCAAGGGGCATATTTTTCATCTGCTTATGTCCTTAGAGCTATGGGACTTCAGGTGTACCAGCATTCTGTTGTGAAGGTATGGCAACCCAAAACATGTCCTAAGGTTGACACAGTTCCTTCTTATTTTGACAGCATTTGAAGTACAAACAGAATCTGAAACAAGCCAACACTTGTAATGGAGATGTAATCATTGTGTGGCTGTTGCAAAATAACTAAACGTGGCATACAATAAATGGTGCCTTTTCATTTTGCAGGTGAACTCCCTGTGTTTTCACATTGTTTGGATTTCATACATTTATTGGATTTTAACACTGCTCTGAATTGGAACTGAAGTAATCTCTAGGTAGATCCATGACTGTCTGAATTTTGCACAGGCAATGTGCAAGTGTTGATTTATTACAAAGCTGAACAGATACTAGAAGTCATCTTGACATAAAGAAAGATAAAATCTACCAACCATCTCCATGTCATGGCATCTTGATGCTTGCTGGCAGGACTCCTGAGTTTCTTTGCCAGTCAGGCCAGGACCTGGCTAGTGTGAAATGCCAGATGAACCAAGAGTGGATCAAAGAAATCCACTGTGTGTCTGATCTTATGAGGATGCTTCTGCGTGCAGTGCCCTGACACCTAGTGGATCACATCTAGACCTTCCAAACACCACTGAGCAGATGACACTTTGGAGCCCTGTACTTTGCATGTGAGGGCAGAGGCATATGTTGGTATAGGTGATGAACATGTACGTGGAAGGCACCTACTCACAAGCATGCTGGAACATTGTTGCTGTTTCTTATTCTTTTAAGGACATTCCTGTTTTACAAAGTTGAGAGTAGAAATCAATACTTTTTCTTTCTTTTTCTTTTTCTTTTTCTCTCTCTGTGTCATTAAGAGCTGGGACAGACAAGCTGAAATAACTGCAGTATTTTTAGAGTTGTTGCTTCCAGCTCTCTGGGCTATACCTGTAGCAGAGTTTACTATGTCAGTTATCGTGTCAAAAGTAACCATCCCTTTAGCAGGTGCATCAAACCAAGACATATATTTGTTCCTCAGTCCATCTTAGCTCACTGCTCAGCATCTCAGTTTGGAACACAGAATCATAGAATTTTTAGGGTTGGAAGGGACCTCAAGGATCATCTAGTTCCAACCCCCCCTGCCATAGGCAGGGACCCCTCACACTAGATCAGGTTGCTCAGAACCACATCCAGCCTGGCCTTAAAAACCTCCAGGAACAGGGCTTTTACCACCTTCCTGGGCAACCTATTCCAGTGTCTCACCATCCTCATGGTGAAGAAATTTTTCACCATGAAGAATTTCTTCAACATCCACGAGCTACACACTATTTCTGAAGAAAAGATTAATTCCACCACATTTTAGCTGTCTAAAGGAGATACCTGAGCTGCCTGTTGTTTAGGGTCCTTTTGCAGCTCCTGAAGTGAGCCAAGGAATTCCAGGGACTGTAAGGTCATTGAGACCCTCACTGTGCAAACTGTGCATTTAATGTTTAGCTTAACAGCAGAAAACACTCATGATACTCACAAATTGTCCACACATTTCTGATATATAACATTCAGTTAGACTCAAACATTTGGTATTAAACTGCAGCTTCCCTTGAACAATGATGCATCCCTGCTTATGTTTAGCACATTTAGTTGTTGTTTGTTTGTTTGTTTGTTTGTTTGAATTACTGTTATTTTGTTTTGTAAGAACATGGCTTTGGGGCAATACCACTGGAATATCTTTTTATCTTTCAACTAGGCATTTTCTCTATGGACTTAAGAGTTGTTGGGAGTTGAGAGCACTGTTGACACCACTTTCAAATAACAATGTATTTGTCATCTTTGACTGACTCTTGTATAATTAAAACCAATTCAGTCTTTGACTGACTCTTATGTGTATAGTTAAAGACAATTCAGTAGTAACAGCTGAGTATCACTTTTCTCATCCATGTTTGGCAATGCAGGAAATACAAGCACACAGGGATGGCAATTGGATTTGTTTCTTGTTTATTAGAAGGGTAACAGGCTTGGGAGGGATCTCAAGATATCATCACATTGATCTTCCAGCCTCAAAGCAGAATCGACTGTATCTTGAAGCTGATTAAGGAAGGAAATGTAATCTGTGTTTTGTGTTCAGGTAATTAAGCATTTTACAAAGATGTGGCTGTGGCTAATCTGAAGAATGACTATGCATATACATATGTATGCCGTGATGAGGCATCGCTCTATGCAGGAAAGAACAGGTCCTGATAGAGCCGTGCATGTTTCGGTCAATGCATACCTAGCAGTTATATTGATGATGTATGAGTCAAAAGAGGGTGGGATTCATCCTCTCATAGTGGCACTGGTTCAATAGTGAAAAAAACTTACTTCAGTGTCTCAATGAACATATGTAAAGAAAAATCCAGAGGGACAGAATAAAGAGTATTCAGAAAGAGACTCTCTTTAACACGTTCCATATAATTCCACTCCTTATAAAAGGCTGCTTCCAGGCTATTGAAAGGGCTTCTTCCAGGCTATTGACAGGGTGATGACAATCACCTAAATTGTCCTGTTGAACTAATTCCCTACACTGAAACTATTTATTATTTCCTAGTATGCAATTGTGGCTTGAATAGTAAGAAGTTAATATTTTTTTTTCAAAGCTTTTAGGGCACGATTCATCTTATCTCTGTTGGAATCTAAATTATATCCAGCGTTATAGCAAGGCTACTCTCTGTCATCTTTGAAAGGTCATGGAGGTCAGGAGGAGGCCCATGACGACTAGAGAAGGGGAAATGCTGCACCCATCGTCAAAAGAGGCCAAAACAACAATCTGGAAAAGCACAGGCTTTATTTTTAGTCTTCAGGACAGTCACAGAATGAGTCTTCCTTGAATGCATTTATGGGTGTGTGGAGAAGGTGGTGATTGGAATGTCAGCAGAAAAGAACAGGCTTTTCCCAGTTGCTTTCTGTGATGAAATTACTAGATCTGTGGATGAGGGGGGTGCAGTGAATGTCATTTACCTTTTGCAAGGCTTTGGACAATGTCAAAAATATTCTTGTATACAAGGTGGGATGTTATGGTCTAGATCATTGGACAAATGGATAAGTAAATAACTGGTAGGATGATTAGGCTCAGAAGGTAGTGATGAGTCATGCTCTGCCTCGAGGCTGGTAAAAAATGGAGCACTATGGGGATCTGTCATGGGACCTGTCCTGTTAACCACCTTTATCGATGATCTGAAGCAGATGGCAGATCTCATCGAAGTGTGTAAGGTGACACCAAACTGGCAGGACCAAGAGATGCAGCTGAGGGCAGGGCTGCCACCTGAAGGGACGCAATATGGACTGGAAAAACAGGCTGGTGGGAGCATTACAAAATTCATTAAGTACCAAGTCCTACCCCTGAGAAGGAAGAACCCCTTGTAGCAGTGCAGACTAGGGAGCAGCTCTGCTCCCCAGGGGAGCTGGTGGTCTTGGTGGGCAGTGAGCTGAGCACGAGCTAGTACCCCTGTGCTGCAGCGTTCAGGGCAGTAGTCACAGGAGCATAGCCAGCAGACTGAGAAGAATGATTAACACATTCTACTCAGCCCTTGGAAACTGTCATCAGCTCGGTACTTTGTGCTGCTTTGGCCATGCCAGTAACGAGAAAGGTAAATGATCAGTTTGGTGCATCTCAGCAAAGCACCACTGAAACAGTCAGGGGTTGGAACATTTGCCCTCTGACACAAGACTGTGGGACTGGGACTTGGAAAAGCAGCAGCCTTGGAGGGATCTAACAGTGCACCCCACTATTTGTGGGGTGGGTATTACTTCTCTGGATTGACCTACTAGACCTGCCAGCCTTACCTTAGTAGCCTTACATTTCAGCTTCAGGAAGGACAGCTGTCAGTCATGATGGCTGCACTGGGAAGGTCATTCAGCTCTGTATAGAGGGGGCAGAATATCTTATAGAAAACAAAATATCAAACAGAGCTGATAAAAAACCCCAACCAAAACATGAAAAGAGAAAGGGAAAGTATTGGCTGGTGATTAGAATAAACCAATATTTTAGAACAAAAATTATGTATTTTGAATCAATAAGCAGTGACAGAAAGGTTGAATGTGTACATGGGGAGAGAGGTACTTCCAGAAACATCAAGGTGTGTTAACTCATAACAAATCCAGAGCAGTCACCAATTTAGGACACTGCAAACTCTCACTTGGAAGGGCTTCAAATGCATTTTGAATTCTCCAGTTTAATTTATTTTTCATTTCCCTCTGTTCACTGCAATCAATAGAAATTAAGGGCACTTAGTACTTCACAGAAGCTCCCCAATAATTTATAGGAAAGGCACAACCACATACTCTCTGGGCACGGATCCTTATTTGAACACGTCTCAAAGGTGTGGTCTTTCACCCAGGGCAGGAATAATCTGAAAGCTCTGGCAATTTATAATTCACATTCCAAGCATACACAATACAACCATACACCATCAAAAATACAACACTGGAAGAAAAAACAAAAAGGAGAAAGAAAGAGTAAATATTGCTGAGACAAAAGCCAGATCATATTTTGCTTTTTGGGATGTTTCCAGAATATCTAGGCCCTGAATTCCTACTCGTCATCTTCATTGTTATTACAATAAAAATGGTAACAATATAAGGCAATTAACTCCAGATACTTGAATGAGAACTGAACAATACTTTCAAACTAATTAAACCAATTCAAACTAATACAGATTACATCAGGGAACTGCAGACAAAAGTGCTTGGCAAGAGTCTACTCACATAAATAAAAATCAGTTTGGAGCAGCCATTGCATTTTATGTGCTTATTAGTAAATAATTACCCTGTTTTCACCAAAAAAAATATGTGTGTCTACACATAGGTGTATGAATAAACTGATCTTTACTAACGAGGGACCTCAAGGAAGCTGAAAAGATTACAACAGCTTGCTATTTCTAAGATGGTGCATTTGCATTTCCAAATCTGTTAGGAACAAACGATTCCATTTTTTTCACAAAGTTATTTTTATGACTAGACCACAGAATCGCCGAATTTCAGGGGCTGGAAGGGACCTCCAGAGATTTCAATGCAGCCAATGCTTTTGCAAGAGGGTGCGTAGAGAAATTCAGGCGAGCAACTTCTTGGCCACTGTCGTTAAAAAATGTTCTCTCATGAGTTGTTAATGAGGAATGTTATTGCAAATGTTTTAACTTGCTTCTATAAAATGTCCTGTAGCAGTAACATGACATGAAAAGTCTAACATCTCTGTGAAGAATTCAGAGGAATTTAAGGCGGCTGCCTCGTAGCAGAGCCTCACTTTTGAGCATCACTGTATGCATTAAAAGACAAAAAAAAAAGGAAGTTCAGCCTTATCATTACAGAAAAAGAAATCAAGAAGTGGAAAGGCTGTAACATTTTGAAGAAGGTAGAAGCAATGAGGTTTATGTATATGGATCATTATCTGTTTCTTTGGTAAGGGAATTATTCAGATTGTCCGCTGGCTTTCCAACAAAAAGAGATAAAATTAGCTATACCGCTATTATAACAGAAAACTTAGAGATCCTTTCTCATTATAATTCTTCACGGATTGCCAAGGCCAGTCAGTCAATATTTCTGACTGACAGCATTTATGAAAGCTATCAAAATGCTTAAAATAGCTTTTTCTAGACAGGGACTCACCCCAAATTATGAAGGACGTTTTCTGTATGTGATATGTTTTCCCTTCCCTACAGTGCATGCTTCAGAGACTTGATTACTGGTAAAGCACAGATAAAAGCTATGACAGAATGGTGGTCAAACAAGTGGAGCCTATAAAGTATGCACTCCTCTTTTGTTTGCTGCTACACAAAAAGTGAATAGACAAGCCCTTTTGCAAACTTGCAGAGGACCAACTTTTTCCCTACCCCCCACTCCTGGGAATAAGCCATTTTAATTATTGACGTTTTTTTGTTTAATCTTCCACCACCAAGTAATATGAATATTTTATACAACACTGATGAATGCTTAACTAATACAGTTCTTCATACAAATGCAAACTTCCTTTTTACTGGCCTCTGGTGACTATGCATCTAGTGCCAGAGTGGCATCATTCAGCTCCAGTTGCTATAGCATTTTCAAGAACCTCTCTGTTCTTGTCATAAATTATCTTTAAGTGAAAAAAGCTCCAAGGAGGTCTGCAGCAAACTGTATCAAATAATGAATTTCTAAGCTGTGGTAGAAAACACTCATCTTACTTATATTCTTCTACCATCGATTGTTTAGTGACCCTTCTTTGGGATACAGATGAGCATAACCCTGAAAAATGTTTGTGTTGTCTTTCTCTTGCTGGCAGCCTGCAGCCTGCATGATCTAATAAATATTGGCAGGACCAAATGAAATAATATAGAAGAGCTTCTCTTCTTTAAAGTCCATAGACCAAGAGACTCTTGTCACTTGTTAATATCTCCATCAAACAGTGAAGTGTTAACATATGTGATACGACCACGCAATCAAGTAAGGACCGATTTGTTGACTAATTAAACCAACACAACAAGCTCTTTAGCACCTACAAGTGACAAGTTTAGAGCAGGCAAGTGGAAACTCTCAATTGAGTCCCCTTTTATGAGACTATCATGCCAAATTCAATTCTGACTGAGTAGTATTTGAATGTACTTGACTTCCACTATGTGCTGACATGCTTACAATAATTCATCATGTGTGACAATAGCCCAATATTAGAGATTTATGATATATACAAAACAGTTACAAATGAAATGTAGCCCTAACATGTGTCTGCTTTACTTATCCACAGCCTATTGATATTATAATTAATGGTCAATTACTTAGGGATAGAGAATAGAAAATAGTCATTACCAGTTTCAGTCATCATCTGTTTTTGGCAAATTCTGGAAGTAAATGAAACCATTTTCATAGTGTTTGGCGGTTGCTGGAAAGTACACTGTTGCTCACTGCAAGAATGGGTTTGCTATCTGTTCTGCAGTTGAGGAATTATTTTAGGAACATGGTATTTATTTTATCACCATAATGTAGGTAAATTTTAAACAGTGTGCCTGGGGAGGAGAAAATAGAGGGAACACCCCATACAACTATTGTACCAAGATTGTTAGCGCTGGCCAATTTTACACAGAGACACACACAGAAAGACAACTCCAAGAGAAATTAAAGGAAATGTAGATTCAAATGCCTTCCGTAGGAAATTAATAATAATAAAAATAATAGCAATAATAACAATAATAATAACAATAACAATTAAAAAAGGCATGAAAGTGAGCACCTTCTGCTAATGTTTCATAGTTTTAGGTCTTGCCTTAATATCGACAAGGTGACTTGTGATTCTGATAGTTCAATATAATGAAGGGTTCAAGCTATGGGGAAAAAAAGTGCATGTGAATCACTTTTAGGTCACTGAATGTGCAAACATTTATGAAATCCTTCCCTTTAAATTTGGATAGTTTCACTGAAATCTATGGGGCTATTCATGTGCTGAAAAATCATGAATGTATATCTGTGTTGCATATCTGAACCCTTGTCTTCAACAAGCAGCAACCAAAAGCCCAGGTCTTTTAAAGTTCTTGGAGAGTTTATCCTGAGGTTTAACCTGCACCTTGTTACAGTTCCAGCTATGAGGGGATATGGATGCTTTCCATGTTCAGGGAAGAGTCAGATATTAAGGAAAGTAGATATCGGTCAGCCAATGCCACCTTCCTAAGCTCCCAAGGAGCAGAAAGTGAAGAGGTCCCTTACTGGCTCACCTGTTAAATCAGTGGGCCAGAGAAAAAGCCTCTTTTAGCTCGGAATCCTCAGCTATAAGCTTTCTCTGGGGTTAGGTCACAAAGATTAAGTACCACAGATGAAGTACCAGTTAGGCCACACCTTGAGTACTGTGTCCAGTTCTGGGCCCCTCAGTTTAGGAAAGATGTTGACATGTCCAGAGAAGGGCAACAAAGCTGGGGAGGGGTTTGGAACACAAGCCCTATGAGGAGAGGCTGAAGGAGCTGGGGTTGCTTAGCCTGGAGAAGAGGAGGCTCAGGGGAGACCTTGGTTGGTCTTTTCTCCCAGGCAACCATCACCAGAACAAGAGGACACAGTCTCAAGCTGCACCAGGGGAGGTTTAGGCTGGATGTTAGGAAGAAGTTCTTCATAGAAAGAGTGATTGCCCATTGGAATGGGTTGCCCAGGGAAGTGGTAGAATCACCATCACTGGAGGTATTTAGGAAGAGACTGGATGGGGTGCTTGGTGCCATGGTTTAGCTGATTAGGTAGTGTTGGATGATAAATTGGACTCGATGATTTCCAAGGTCTTTTCCAATCTGGTTAATTCTATTCTATTCTATTCTATTCTATTCTATTCTATTCTATTCTATTCTATTCTATTCTATTCTATTCTATTCTATTCTATTCTATGCTATTCCATTCCATTCCATTCCATTCCATTCCATTCCATTCCATTCCATTCCATTCCATTCCATTCCCTTAGGGATCTGGCCTAGAGGAAGCCAAATCTTCTCCAACCCAAACTTTTTGATAATTATTCCAGCATGAAAATGAGATCAGGAAAAAAAAAGAGGAACTCAGAACAAACAGAAGTAAACTGACTGGTGTCTCCATTTTAAAGACATATTTAACCACTGGCCTGGCATGAACAGCATCTTTTAAACAGATGGTTGTAGTAACACAAGGATGAAACAAGCAGGCTGTTGGTTTGCTTAAAAGAAACAGGGAAGAATGAGAAATAACCTTGGAGTTATATCAAGTAAATTGCTCTAAACGTTAATTTTGGCAGTAACATTTGCACACTGCTTTGACATCATCAGCTGGAAGAACTGCAGAATAATTTTTTTCTGCCTGAAAAGCCAGCAGTGACAAAAGCAGGGGATAATAATTATAGTGATCCCTTTTATATGTATTAGTACTAAACATCTGTTACCAACTGAACTTCTAATATGATTTCTCTAATGTCTTCAAGAGCATAACATTTTGTCCCTAGATGGAAGGGGGTTTTATTTTTTGCAGGCTTCACAATTTATTTTGACTCTGGATCCAAATAAGTAAATATCCATCATTCGTTGAACTTATCAAAATAAATTGTCAGAATTTTGTGCAATAATTATCTGGAATTTAGACAAGTGCATTTTATTTCAGAAGTGCAATCATTCACACTTTGAAAAGAAAAGCTTTGATTCAGTTCTCACTGATACTGATGCAAACAGAGCAACATTACAGCACTGAGCCCATTCAATTTAGCTCCAGGTTTAACCTACAAATTCATTACGATATTTCATTATCTGAAGCCTGCAAGCATTAAATAAAATGCAATTATTTTGGTAACCTTAAAGGAGACAAAAAAATCTTACAGACTTTTGTTGATATGTGTGTCTCCAGAGGAATCAGTGCAATTTCAACAAAATAATTGTATCACATTGAGTTGTTTCATATAATGCCATTGAAATGAAAGAGGTTCACAAAGGGTTGATTAAATTTAAGTGGAAGAAACACAATGAGTAAAATTCATCGCTGGTGTAATTCTGTTGTCTCCTGCAGTTCCACCATGAATGGATATGGCCCATCGACAGTCTGAGCTTTATTTTTTTATTTATTTGCACTTCAGCAACTGAATTGGCTGAATTAAAAATCCTCTGCATCGTGAAAAAAAAAACCCCAAACAACCCAAAATCCAGTCCCCTTCCCCATATTATACAGTCCAAATTGAGTTAAAGAGCAAAAATAAACTCAAAGAATGTTAAGAATTTGATTACTAAGACAACAACATAGAAAGAGGAAGCTCCATCATTAATGTGCACCATAGTCAATATTGATCTTGAAGGTGACATGAGAAGTGCTCCAAACCAGTTTAAAGATACCACATGCATGATAAAGCTTACTGATACTATTGAGACAAATTCTAACTTCTTTCTTTCTTTTTCTGCTTTTGGTGCATGGTGCCTGGTTTAGTTGTTTAGGTGGGTTGGATTGCTTGATGGGTTGGATGCGACGATCTTGAAGCTCTCTTCCAACCTGGTCTCGTCTCGTCTCGTCCCGTCTCGTCTCGTCCCGTCTCTTCTCTCTTCTCTTCTCTTTCTCTTCTCTTTCTTCTTTCTTCCTTTCTTCTTCTTCCTTCCTCTTCTCTTCTCTTCTCTCTTCTCTTCTCTTCCTGTCTCTTCTCTTCTCTTCTCTCTTCTTCTCTTCTCCTTCTCTTCGCGTCTCTTCTCTTTCTCTCTCTTCCTCTTTCTCTTCTCTTTCTCCTTCTCTTCTCTTCTCTCTTCTCCTTCTTCTTACTCTTCTTCTCTCCTTCTCTTCTCCTTCTCTTCTCTTACTCTTCTTCTTCCTTCTCCTTCTCTTTCTCTTCTCTTCTCTTCTCTTCTTCTTCTCTTCTCTTTCTCTTCTCTTCTCTTCTCCTTCTCCTTCTCTCTCTCTTCCCATGAGCTATGGATAGTCATTATCACACAAGATTAGGCATTTAACTTCTTTTTGCAGTTTATCATGTCTCCAACCATCAGTTGCAGTAGCAGTTGAACAGATGGATCAGTAAAGAACACTAAACTACACTCCATAGGATTTATGTTTACAGATGCACGCATTTAATAAGCAAAGCTGATTTGAAATGCAGCTAACACTAGTGCTTACAGCCCCCAGCCTGTATTTATTTATTATTATTTTACCCTTCCAGGTCCCTGGAGTTGTTCAAAGTTATATTTTTAAAGGAACTTACCCACTACTAAAATGAATCTAACATTTATTAATCTAGACCAGTCTATCTATTAATTTACATCTTTTTATCTCATAGAAGAGGAATAATCTGCTTCTATTGGAATGAAGTTTGTATGCTAACTCCATCAGTGTAGTTTCAGTAATCACACAAATAGCTGCATTCATATATTCATTCCTTTAGATGCTGTAACTGGGAGGCCAGAAAAGCTTCCAAAAGGAGAGGTAAGCTAGTAGGGGAAAGCCTCATAATTTGTAGCTATATCATTAGATTTGAATGCAAGAGCTTCAGAGAAAGAAATAGTTCTGTGAATATCAGAATTATGAAACCTGGTTCTATGGTGTCTCTCCTGTGTTAGCCTTGATGTCTTGTGGCTTGATGGCTGATGCCTTAACCCTATCTTGTTGGCAATGAGAACGCAGTAAGTTTACACCCCTTCCCAGCTGCCTACTTTCATAGATCTACTCAGCTTGAATCTGAAAGCTCTCTTTTAAGAATCCCAAGCTTTCTGTATAATTTCATTGAAATTAGACTACATATTGAGGAATTACAAAGGGCAGTGGGAAGCAGCAGGAGGACAGGCAGAGCAATTACGCAAACTATATTCACCTTTAGTAAAAAAGCTAAACTCTCCTCATATGATTTGGGCTTCCATGACCTCAAAAAGTCCATTTCTTTCCATGTTAAGCAATACAATTGAATGAATACTGGCATGCTTGGGGATTATCTTCATTACAAAGTTTAAAAAGGATTAAATATTATAGACATTATTTAACCCATTTTCAGTATGTCAGACAGACTTGTCCTGTGGTGTGGAAAAGCTGCAAAACTAGAATACATCCAGGGTGTCTTCTAGTATTGCTGTATGGGATTTTCCTGGAATGTTGCATTTAAGTTGAGACTTTTTGTGTTCTTGGGATATATCTCAAAAAGGAGTGAAGAACTGTATCAACAGGATTATTGCTGAAAGGGTGTGCTGGGTCATAGCCTTGCAAGTACAATGATCTTTACCTTTAGGAGACAGAGCATTTATGATCATGTTTGTCTCCTGTAAAGCTTAATCAGACTTTGTCCTTCTGCTCCCAATTTGACTCAAAAATATTGCATGATCTGTTTTATTTAATCTGTCTATAAAGTCAAAACCCATGTCAAATACTGGATTTTTTGGCACTATTTTAAATACACAGTGCCTTCTGCTTGTAGAATTGTCTTACTGAGTTTACACCAGTTTGGGACTTGGCTAACATTTAAATTTCAATGAAGTTGTACCTGGTTTCTACTGATAAATATTAATTTCTGATTGACTGTGCTGGCAAATGCCTACCACAAGTCAATGGGTAAAACTAAACCATTATATCAAACTATTCATAATTTCTGTTGACTATAGCATGCCAATCTGACAATGTGAACCTTTCACAGGCTGATTTATGAGTGTTTTGGACAGCTCTGCTTTAGAGAGTGCCTTAGAGAGTGGCAAGACCCACTAGAGGAGTGCTAGCTGTCTAATTTTAATGTGCCACCAACAACTCTGTCAGAGCCCTAAATATCTTGGACATCTGCCTACATTCCCATCTGTCTCTCTCTCTTCCCTTCCTCCTATTCTTACTTTGCTTTATTATACTCTCACATAGCAGGATCAGACTTTGGTCAATGTAGATCAGTTTTAAAACTCAGAAGAAAGAAAGAAAGAAGATAGATGGTAATTCAGAATGACACAGTTCAATGGCTCCAGTAAATTAACTTTCTCTTAATGAAGGCTGAATAGTTTCAGTATGAACTGACTGAAAGAGGTCTATACACACATGGATGTGTCCAGTGTACCTTGGGCACTCAGATCACATATTTTCCATGCCCTTGAGCAGTCTTATCCACCATGGTGTATATTGATTAATGCCACTGACAGTACATGGGAGTATGCTACTGTGGAGCCCTGAGGGGAATGCATAAAACCTAATTGACTTAAATGGTGGCTACAGTCTCTGTCATGAGCTTAGCTCCACTCCTGGAGGTCATAATCCACAGCAAATCATGGGAATCCTGTTGAGCTGAATGGAGTTTATGTAGATGTTTATATATGAATGGAATTGTGGATCTGCTCTAGACATGTCAGTGGGCTACTTGCAATGCATGAAGCTTACTACACACATGAGCTTTGAAGGAGTAGCACTTGGGAAGAAATGTTCTATAGACTAGAGCTCTTTAACATCTTTGTCAGGGACATGGACAGTGGGGTTGAGTGCACCCTCAGCAAGTCTGCAGATGACACCGGGCTGTGTGGTCTGGTTGACACACTGGAAGGAAGGGATGCCATCCAGAGGGACTTCGACAGGCTTGAGAGGTGGGTCCAAGCCAACCTCATGAATTTCAACAAGGCCAAATGCAAGGTCCTATAGCTGGGTTGGGAGTAAGAGTGGCGAGATACTGAAACAGGTTTTCCAGGGAGGTCATGGATGCCCCCTCCCCGGAGGTGTTCAAAGTCAGACTGGATGAGGCCTTGAGCCACCTGGTCTAGTGGAAGGTGTCTCTGCCCATGGCACGGGGATTGGAACTAGATGGTTTTTAAAATCCCTTCTAACCCAAACTCTTCTATGAATCTGTGACTGGAACAGCAGGCATGTCTGAGCTCAGGACTCAGGTGCATTAGAATAACTGGAGGATACTCAGCAGTTTCCATCTCTAAAAAAAAATATATTATAGTTCATGAGACAAAGAAACCAATGTAGGACCCCAATCCACCAAACAATTAGCATTCATGCTTCAGTACTGTAACACACTTAAATGTACGCTGCTACCAAGAGAAGAAATCAAAGATATAAATGTGGACTTAATTGCTTCTATTATTTTTAGCGTATCTAGTTCTTACAGTACTATCTCCCCATTCTGCAAATGGAAAGTGAGACAGAGGCTGAGGGATCCACTTCTGTACACAACAGTTAGTAACCATAGACATTGCTTGTCCCATCTGTTCTCCCTCCTCTTGTGCCAGAAGTTGCTGCCACCGTTGCAGGAAGAGAGAGGTTTGAATCAAATGCACGCTCATTCCCCAGCTGCTGTGCTTTGTACTCTAGTTTTAGTGCAGACTTCATCAGCCCTGAAGTTAGTACACAAAGCTGTGAACTAGAATAGTTGAGGTACAGCCATATATTATTTTTGCCATTTCTGCTACAGGATGGGTTACCTGAAGGGGAGGGGTGAAGCAGGGAGCTCATGGTGGCAATGTTCCTCAGCATATCCACCAAAACTTACTCTCTTGAAGATCTAATGCTGCACAGACTCCCTCAAAGCCTAAGGGTAAAATACTCAAAATCCATGTTTGTCCATGAAGATGTCTAAAATGCACCAAAGTTTCTGTTTCCCTATATTTTAAAGTGTTGGGATGTTCAGTATATCCACCTTGATAAAGGCAAACTATTCCATTATAATTAAGACTTACCAGGATCTCTGAAGTGTTGCCCTATCTGTCACACCTGAATCTTGTTCATGTAGATCTCATAGAGCATACTTATCACAGTAAGGTCTGCATAAATATAAGCAAGGAAGAATACAGCACCTTTCATAACACAGAGGAGTAGGTAAAGGATTTTGATTCACTACAGGAGATTTTTATTCACGTTCTTTCCCAGCTGAAGCCTTAGAAAGTCCATCTCAGAGTACTAGAATACCATAGCTTGTTTCAGGCTTGGAGATCTCTGTCCTGCAGAGTCGTGAAAGATGGTCACCAGATGAAGGGAGCACATACAAAGAGAGGGTGTTGACAGGGCAACATGAATGGGGGAAGGAGGAAAGTAGTAGGGTTTTAATACCTCCTTTGTTGACTGTTTATGTATTTTATACTAGGAATTTGCTGAGCAAAGAAGTTCTTCACAGAAAGAGAGATTACTCATTGGAATGGGCTGCCCAGGGAGGTGGTGGAGTCACCATCACTGGAGGTGTTTAATGAAAGCCTGGATGAGGCACTCAGTGCCATGGTCTGGTTGATTAGATAGGGTTGGGTGATTGGTTGGACTTGATGATCTTGGAGGTCTCTTCCAACTTGGTTGATTCTGTGATTCTGTAAGAGCAAGTCCATTTTGTGAACAAATTCCTAGTGAACTTCCCACAGTCACAAGAGAAATGTGTGGTGGACCTCAATAGGAAATTTTTCAGCTCAGCTGGGAAGCACCACCACTAGGTTGTGTTTTCTTTCTAAACAAGTTTCTTTTTACATCAGTAACTGCAGCATTTTCCAGAGCATGGGCAGCATTTTCCAAGATAAAGCTCTTAAGCCCCTAAAGTGTAGGAAAAAAAGAAAAACAAGGAAAATCCCAGTGTGTTGTTTGTCTTTATCAAACTGTTAGCAGCACTGGCAGAAGACACTAAATGTCCTGCAAAGTTATTTGTCCACCTGCAGGATTAGTGATTAAATTCCCAGCTGCTGAGAATCAGCCTGTCCTAAGTGAAGAGGAAGGTAAAGAAAAGTAGGGTTCCTTCCTTTCAAGCAGGAAATTACAGAGCGAGCTGAAACGATGGGGTGCGATTTTGAGCCGGGCAAGGGGAACAAACCGGCACAGTTTGTCTCATTCCAGAGAGTGATACCAAGACTATTTTTGGTATTTGGAGACCTTGCCTAAACTCATGTGGGAAGGCTGCTGTGTGCCTATGCATATGCATATTCCGCTTGGCAATAAGCTCACTACGGCACGCAGCCACCTACTAAAGAATAGAACTTAAAAATGGAAAATCAACTGAGAGAAAAAGCTATTTCCAGGTATTTAATAAAAGGGAGGCTCCGACTACAAAGCTCAAGACAGGCCCAGCGCGCAACTCTGGCTGAACTGTCACTCTGCAGCGGGTTTCAAACATCTGCATTACTTTGACTGAAATACCATGAATAATTTATAATAGAAGAAAGAATTTGAGAAAAAAAAAAAAACAGATTTAAAAGAAAAAAGAAAGATATATAAAATATTAATACCCCACAGTAATCACCTGGCTTCGTGTTCATTAGTGAGGTTCTCCGGGGTAGAAAACATCATTGATTTTATGAACCTTTGGGGAGGTTTCTTTTTTTACAAAAAAATTAACATTTCAGCTTGATATTATTTTAGTATTTACCACTCGGTATTGTCTTAGATGTCATCTTGGCAAAGGGCTCCTAAACAACTGCCACTTTTAGCACTGCTGCCAAAAGGCCCCCTTTCACAATAAAGCATGCTGTGCTTTGGCAGGAAATCAATAAAGTGAAAATCTGTTCTCATCATCCATACATTTACCATCACAATCAACAATCAAAGGCAAGACCTGGGTTCTTTATCCACAGGCTCCAGCCTCCCAATTTTCTGCTATGAAAGGCAGCATAAATTAGAACCCTTGGTTCCTGTTAGCTGGGCTTAATGGGTATGATTTATGAACCATTAAATGAGGTTATGTAAATTGATCCTTAGCAGAATGCTAGCACACAGGTGACAGGTGCAGTACATTTGAATGATGAGTCCACAAGGGTTCTGTACAAATCAGATTTCAGTGACATTCAGTTTTAGGAAGGAGAAATATGTTGTCAACAAGGAAGTGATTTAAATAGTGCCCTGGGTTTGTCAGCAATTACGCTTTTCTTCTTAATTGCTGCAAACTATATAAATTCTAATAGGAAATAAATTACTGATTTACCAGTTAATGACAAGGGGGTATAGAAAAGAATGGTTTAAACATTAAAAAAAAAAAAAATAAGGGGGAAAAAAAAAATTGCCTTGTGAGGCCATATTCAGCGATGATTTCATTTATGCCGTTAAAGTTGCCAGATGCTTTAAAGTCGCACGATAAACTTTGACACGAGCTAAGTCAAACCATTTTTATTGCTAAACTAAAGGAAACTGGGTTTGTGCTACAGCAATGGGTGTCCTCATAAAGGGTGAAGTCAGCTATTTGCATAGGAATAAGGATAAATTTGACTGCTTTTCGTTTGTTTCCCTTGCTAGTTTTAATAACCTCTTCAAAAACCAGAGCAAATGACATTAACTAGGTTTAAAGTATTGTGGCTTAACCTGGTGAAAATTATGACACCCAGTGATGTCATATTTGACTCATTTCCTTCTCACTGCTACCCGAAGTGACCATAAGGAATGACTGACTTGTAATAAACTTTTGTTTGGAAAAAATGGGCTTGCTTTTACAGCGTGTTTAGATTAGTGCCACCAGTGTTCAGACTGCTTTGGTCTGGGCAGGAGGGCTCTTGGGGAACTAGATGTAGTTGTGTGATAGTCAAGCTCTGTTTTCCCCTAGTCTGGTTAGCAGGATGTTCCTGGTTTTCCCTGGTCTGGTTAACAGGATGTTCCTGGTTTTTTCTAGTCTGGTTAGCAGGATGTTCCTGGTTTTCCCTGGTCTGGTTAACAGGATGTTCCTGGTTTTTTCTAGTCTGGTTAGCAGGATGTTCCTGGTTTTCCCTGGTCTGGTTAACAGGATGTTCCTGTTTTTTTCTAGTCTGGTTAGCAGGATGTTCCTGGTTTTCCCTGGTCTGGTTAACAGTATGTTCCTGGTTTTTTCTAGTCTGGTTAGCAGGATGTTCCTGGTTTTCCCTGGTCTGGTTAACAGGATGTTCCAGCTAGTGCCCTGGCTCACATCTTCTTAATGAATATTTGCATCTTGCTTTGGAATGAAATGGTGATAGGCACAAAATAGCATGGATGAGTCTGTATGTAACTCAAGGCTTCGAAGGCAGCAGTTCTGGAGGAATGCTTGTACAGGAGGGTGCTTGAAATGCACAGGATAGGAGTATAGTGTGAAAATACTTTCACCGTGTTAGATCATTTTCATCTATGGAAGAAAATACAGAAGGTGAGAGGGAACCAGAAAAATACTCCACCAGTAAGATGGGAAGTCTACTAAGATCTAAAGCAAGCTGAACAAACTCAAGATGTTAACATGTGTCTATTTTTGCCACCATGTTCATTGGCTGTGTATTTCCTGCTTTCTTTCTTTTTTTTTTTGCTTTCTTTCTTTCCTTTTTTTTTTCCCCTTTCCAAAATTCAGAGAAGTTTGTTCAAGCAACAAGCATCAGTTGCTAATTGAATTAGCCTCTTCTATTGTGTTTTGCTTCAATGGATATTCCCTTCAAGGTTCAGCTGCTTACTCATTGCATTGTTCTGCTCAATGCTCATATATTGCTTGCTGCAATCCTTACCCTTTCACAGAAGCTGTCACTTTTATTTCTGTGAAGGGGATCAACAGGAGTGAGTCCAGAGAGTGTAGTGCTTTTAGGGGGTGTGGAATACAAATTAAAAGGATTGCAAGGTTGCAATGTGTGCATGCAGAAAAAAGCATGACACAATTTCATTGGTGAGCAGATGAAGTACTGGCTACTGGCTACTTTTCTTCCAGGTATTATGGGAGAATTCCATGAGTTTCCTGTCAATATTCCAAGACATATGCAAGAATGTGTCAATATTATAAGACATATGCAACCCAAAGACAAGTCAGTGATTTTTAAAGGTATTAGCCTGACCTAATCAAAGTTATTCTCTTTCATCACACAGCTTGCCTTAGGTTACACTCTTTAAATCACCACTGCAACCACACTCCTTTAACTCCAGCCACAAATAATACACTCAGATTTTGCCTCATGTGGTCATGCCTCACTCAGTGCATAAGTTGGTTTGTATGCACGGAATAGGTTACTGCTGAATGTTGTCTGTGTCCACCCTGCCTGCTGTATATCCCATGTCTTTGTACCTTCCTCTCTGAGAGTGGCACAAAGCAGATACTGAAGTCAGAGAAGAAGACAAGAAAAGATGTGTAATATTTCTGAACCCTCTTCCAGCCTCCATCCATTGTCTGCTCAGGGGATTCCTGAGTTGGAAGCAACTTCGTTGTTTTTTATCTATTAACTTCTGATGGATTTGTCTTCCATACTAGTGTCCCATCTTGTCTTGGATCCACACAAACTTTAACAAGACATTCCACATGTCAGCTCCTCTCCTTTTTGTTTGTTTTGAACCTGAACCTGTGTGCAGTAAAGCAAGCCTTAAGCAGGAATACGCCTAGTGGTTAAGCACTGGACTAGAATGAGGGTTTTAGCTTGTAGCACCCCATATTTTACATTTTAACACTAAACAGTTTCTGTGTAAGCTAGAGACAGTCCCAAATATATGCTAAATATGCTTATCAAGACATGAGGGACTGACTGAAATCCTAAGTATGTCCCGCTAAAAATGCCCTATAGGACATCTTTATTCACTCTGGCTTTCACTGACTGAAGGAGCATAACTAGGAGCATAACTCCAATAACTAGCTGTTGTAAGAAAAGTGGCAGCACCTCCTCCTCTTCCTGTTGAAAACTGAAATAAAATACTGGCAAGAGGTACACTTTGCAGGGATGTGTAGTCAGGTGTGCTCTGGGAATGTCTGTTGGTATCCCATGGAAATTGAAATGGGGACTTGGGTGTGAATATACTCAGATGTGTCAGAGCTGGGCAGTTCTGGCCATGTGGAAGTGCCTATATTTGCTCCTGGAAATGACACAACTAGAGAAGAAGGTGCTTATGGAGATTAGTCACCTTTATAGTTTAGTCATCTCTGGGAGGTGTCATAATGGCAGAATGGAACTCATGACATTTCCTGGAGATACCCACAGGCATATTTGATATTGCAGTGGATCTTAATGCAGAGATCCTTGAGCTAGTCAATATTGGTCTGAATTAGCATGTCCACACAGAAGAACAGCTTTAGGTAGACTGAGCATCTCAGGTTGGAATGTAGACTGGTTGTGCTGGTGCTGTGCAGTGATGCCCACAAGCCAAACCCCATGAATTAACACTAGTGTAGTCACAGATGCCAAGTCCAGCAGACTCAGCCCAGAGGTCTTTGCATCATGACAGTGGGAAAAGTACTTAAGTCCATTTTAGACCTAGTTCTGAGTTGTTCAGAAACGCTAGGACCTGAGCTGCTTCTTCCATGAGGGGGAACATTATGCCTCCTGTGTTCTAGGTGTCTAGTTGTCCAAGTAAGGGAATGTAGCAATGACTCTGCTTACTGAAATTCTCTTTTGGACCAGGTTTATGGGTTTATATGAGTAAAATAAGGCCAGGAAAATGGGTTGATGCTGCAAAGAGTTCTCCAGTGTAAAAACACTTTTAAATTCCATAATGCACATATAGGCATTGGCATTTAAACCCAAATTGACAGTGAAAAGTACAGAATACAGAATACACCAGGTTGGAAAAGACCTTAGAGATCATCAAGTCCAACATATCACCCAACACCATCTAATCAACTAAACCATGGCACTAAGTGCCTCATCCAGTCTCTTTTTAAACATTTCCAGTGCTGGTGACTCCACCACCTCCCTGGGCAGCCCATTCCAATGGCCAATCACTCTTTCTGTGAAGATTTTATTCCTAACATCTAGCCTAAACCTCCCCTCATGCAGCTTGAAACTGTGTCCTCTTGTTCTGTCACAGGTTGCCTGTGAGAAGAGACTGACCCCCACCTGGCTACAACCATCCTTCAGGTAGTTGTATATGGCAATAAGGTCTCCTCTGAGCCTCCTCTATGACTGGTTTGAAGGACAAAGGATCCAATTTTGTTGTATCATAACTTGTCAAAGCACTTCATTTTCACATTAGAGGTTCCAAGGGCTCTAAGGTGCAGAGGTCAGAGCTTGGTACAATAGTGAAGCACAAGCATGATAACTGAAAAGTGACAAATTAGAAATATTGGCCTTTTGTGAAAAATAGGGGCTTGTGACTTCTCAGCGTCACACAGGATTCCATGGCAGAATGTGGGCCAAGAAGCAGCTCATTAGGAAAGTGTTTCATTGTCTTAGTCATCAGGGCACTTAGATATTTAGGTCCACAGAGCCTTTTGGAGCTGGTTGAAAAGTGGCTGAGAATGCCATCTGAAGTTCTGGCTCACTGGAATCCCATTGCACACAGTACCTTCTCTGTACCTATTGCTCTTTCTTATGCCCTCAGAGTCTTTTCTCTTTTGCTGCCCTCCTGTGTCATTTGTCACTGTGAAGTTGCCCATCCTCCCATCTTCAGTTTCTTCCCTGCTCCTAATTTCATCCTTTTCTCCAGTTCCTCTCCCTTTATCCAACCTACTTAATTCTTCATACTGCCCTGTCATATCCAGTTTGCAGCACCCTGGGAATCTCTGGAGTTTCCTGCTCTCAGATGAAATGCCAACCATTACAACACACACCGCTCCAAGCCTCCTCCAGTTATGCACCAGGTTTACTCCAGAGAACATCAAGATCAATACAGCTTAGAAAGGCCCCCACAGGCAAGGAGCACTCACTGTGAGACAGAATGTACAGGTCCTAAGGTCCCATCTTTAACTCAGTCTTTCAAATTATAGAAGATGATAGTCATAGAGTCCATATCCCAGATCCTGGAGCCAGGACTCTTAGATCTCCTGAGCAGGTAAGCCTCAGTTTCTTTGCTTAGAGACACTGAAAAGGGTTCCTTCTCCAGCAGAGAGACAGGGAGAATGACAGTTTGACAAAATTGCTATGAACACAACAAAGGGAAAAAACTTTACCTTAACAAATATAATTGCCTGAAAAGCCTTCAACTTTGTCTTCTGAAATATTTAATTTCCTGTCCTGGACATAACATCATCTCCAATGCTGAGGCTCACAGATTATGTCCTTACAAAGGAAATAAGTATGAGGCAAAACCCAGGCTGCTATGAAATCGTTACAGTAGGAGCATTTCAGTGTGGCTATGGGAGAGCAGGAGATCAGACCCATTGTCTCGAGCATCATTAACTGTCTTTTCTCAAGGACTCGTTGTCTGGAGTGAGTATTCATTTAGCTCAGTCTCTGACTTTTGTCTCCCCATATCTGTTTCTCTTCTTATTCCAAATGATTAATGGAAGAATCTATTTGGAGAGAAGAGGTTCAGGCAGGAAGGAGGTAAAAAAAAAAACCTCCAAAAATCACTTTCTAAACTGCTTGCCTGCATCTTGGCTTTTTCAATAGATTTGTCTCTATGAAGTAGTAGAGGAAGGGGAAGTATATTCATATGGGCTATGAGGATGTATTTAACCACTGGTAGCATTCATCAAAAGGATTTCAGCCCCCCCACACCCCACCCCCCCCCGATTCCATAATCGTTCCATTACATTATCTAAACATATTACTGTCACAAGTTTTTCTTTCACCACCATGATTGATGCAGGATAAATGAGAAGATGGGGGTGGACCTTACAGTGATTTGCCAAACGTTCATTTTTCGTCCTGCTAACAATTATTAAAAAGCCATAGCTGTTTATTTGGGGTATTTATTTATTTATATGTGTGCCCAGGTGGCCAAGAAGGCCAATGGCATCCTGGCCTGTATCAGGATCAGTGTGGCCAGCAGGAGCAGGGAGGTCATTCTGCCCCTGTACACTGCACTGGTTAGGCCACACCTCGAGTACTGTGTCCAGTTCTGGGCCACTCAGTTTAGGAAAGATGTTGAGTTGCTGGAATATGTCCAGAGAAGGGCAACAAAGTTGGTGAGGGGTTTGGAGCACAAGCCCTATGAGGAGAGGCTGAGGGAGCTGGGATTGCTTAGCCTGGAGAAGAAGAGGCTCAGGGGAGACCTTATTGCTCTCTACAACTACCTGAAGGGAGGTTGTGGCCAGGTGGGGGCTGGTCTCTTCTCTCATGCAACCATCACCAGAACAAGAGGACACAGTCTCAAGCTGCACCAGCGGAGGTTTAGACTGGATGTTAGGACGAAATTCTACACAGAGAGAGTGATTGCCCATTGGAATGGGCTGCCCGGGGAGGTGGTGGAGTCACTATCACTGGAGGTGTTTAGGAGGAGACTTGACAGGGTGCTTGGTTGCATGGTTTAGTTGATTAGGTGGTATTGGATGATGGGTTGGACTGGATGATCTTGAAGTTATCTTCCAACCTGGTCTGGTCTATTCTATTCTATTCTATTCTATTCTATTCTATTCTATTCTATTCTATGCTATTCTATTCTATTCTATTCTATGCTATTCTATTCTATTCGACATGAGGAGGAATTTCTTCACCATGAGAGTGGTGAAGCCCTGGAATGGGTTGTCCAGGGAGGTGGTTGAGGCCACATCCCTGGAGGTGTTTAAGCCCAGGCTGGATGAGGCTCTGGCCAGCCTGATCTAGTGTGGGGTGTCCCTGCCCATGGCAGGGGGCTTGGAACTAGATGATCCTTGTGGTCCCTACCAACCCTGACTGATACTATGATACTATTCTATGATCTCCTTTCATCAGTTTCCTGATTTTTGTATCTAATGCTCAAGTATTAGATGAAGTTACACAATGATGTTTCTTCTTTTCTCTATAAATAAGAAGGCTAAAAAGGCAAAATTGCCTTTTTATTTTTATTTTTATTATTTTTTCTCAAAAGCTCAGGAGCTCCTGGTCATTAATTCATTGCTGTGAGCTTACCCAATTAAAAAACCATAACCCCCAAAACAGCAGCAATAAAATGTTGCCATGAAAAGTGTTGGTTTTCAACTATCTTAGGCAGCATATTGACACTAGCCACATGGTGTACCCAGCAGTGCTCATTACACTCAAGGTATGGTTTCTATATTCCCATACTTAATAATCAGGTTTATTCCTTCTCCTTTGGAGGCCACATAAAGTGTGTGATAGGCTCTGCTCTGGTTCTTTGTACTCATCACACACCTTGGCAAAAAAACATAATATTTCAGAATTGCCCAATTTATCCTTCTGACATTCAAGGCCAGGTCAGATGAGGGCTTGAGCAGCTGAGTCTAGTTGAGAGGTGTCCCTGCTCATGGTGGAGTGGACAATCTCTGAGGTCCCTTCCAACCTGAGCCATTCTGTGATTCTGTGAAATATTAAGTTGTGACAATTATTAGTGCTCTGCATCCACCCTCTTCTTCACTAAGGGCTACACCAGCCTGGAGAAGAGGAGGCTAAGGGGAGACCTCATTGCTCTCTACAGCTACCTGAAGGGAGGTTGTAGCCAGGTGGGGGTTGGTCTCTTCTCCCAGGCAGCCAGCACCAGAACAAGAGGACACAGTCTCAAGCTGTGCCAGGGGAAGTTTAGGCTGGATTAAGAAGAAATTTGTCATAGAAAGAGTGATTTGCCATTGGAATGGGCTGCCCAGGGAGGTGGTGCAGTCACCATCCCCAGAGGTGTTTAGGAAGAGAATGGATGGGGTGCTTGGTGCCATGGTTTAGTTGATTAGATAGTGTTGGATGATAGGTTGGACTCGATGATCCCCAAGGTCTTTTCCAACCTGGTTAATTCTATTCTATTCTATTCTATTCTATTCTATTCTATTCTATTCTATTCTATTCTATTCTATTCTATTCCATTCCGTTTCTGTTTCTGTTTCTATTTCTATCTATTTCTATTTCTATTTCTATTTCTATTTCTATTTCTATTTCTATTTCTATTTCTATTTCTATTTCTATTTCTATTTCTATTTCTATTTCTATTTCTATTTCTATTTCTATTTCTATTTCTATTCTACAACAAAGCTACATTTGCAACAGAGACTGTGAGCATGGCCTTCTGCTAGTCATGTCCCCTTTGGTACAGGACCAAATAACTTCACCACTGATGAAATTCTAGAAAGAAAAGGGCAAATTCAGGAAAAACCAATCTCTGCACAGTGAGAAAGCCTCCGTCTCTTAGAAGAGGTTGAGTAACTGGTTTGAAGTCACGATCCTTTAACTTTCCTGCAAATAGAGTTGAAGAGTTCAGGCTGAAATGCAAGTTTCAGTGCTATTTGGGTTTTGTACTGACGAGTTCAGAAAAGACCGGAAAGTCAAACTTAGAATAATTTATCAGAAAGCCTCTGTTGTAAGATTAATTTTATAGAATAAAAATAGTGATCTCAAAAAGCTGGAAGCATTTCTGATGAAAAAGCTTTTTCCTTCTGCAGTTTTAATCAGGCTTTTTCTTCTCCCCCCCCCCCCCCCCTTTAAATTATTATTTCTGCTCAGATTTAATACTATAATATGCTTAATTTATTTCTCCATCTATCATTAGTTTTCCAGCCATTTCTCACTTTTTATTAGTTCTGATCAGATTGTGCTTAATTTCTTTCTCCATCTATTGTCAGTTTTGCAGCCATTTCTCACCTGTGTTTGGCTTGATCATCTCTGCTTTGGTAAATTTTGTAGCAATTTCATTGCGCTAATATTAGCAGAATAACCCAGGCCTAGTGCTTGTCCCAGTAAAGACAGGTTCTGACTTTATATTCTCCATCTATTGTTAGTTTTGCAGCCATTTCTCACCTGTGTTTGGCTTGATCACCTCTGCTTTGGTAAATTTTGTATCAATTTCATTGCAATTATATTAACAGAATAACCCAGGCCTAGTGCTTGTCCCACTAAAGACAGGTTTTGGCTTCATATTCTCCATCTATTATTAGTTTTCCAGCCATTTCTCAGCTGTATTTGGCTTGATCACCTCTGCTTTGGTAAATTTATCAATTTCATTGCACTAATATTAGCAGAATAACCCAGGCCTAGTGCTTGTCCCCGTGAAGTCAGGTTCTGGCTTCATATTCTCCATCTATTGTTAGTTTTGCAGTCATTTCTCACCTGTATTTGGCTTGATCATTTCTGCTTTGGTAAATCTTTTATCAATTTCATTGCACTAATATTAGCAGAATAACTCTAGCCTAGTGCTTGTCCCAGTGAAGGCAGGTTCTGGCTTCATATTCTCCATCTATTGTTAGTTTTCCACCCATTTCTCACCTGTATTTGGCTTGATCATTTCTGCTTTGGTAAATCTTTTATCAATTTCATTGCACTAATATTAGCAGAATAACCCAGGCCTAGTGCTTGTCCCAGTGAAGGCAGGTTCTGGCTTCATATTCTCCATCTATTGTTAGTTTTGCAGCCATTTCTCACCTGTATTTGGCTTGATCATTTCTGCTTTGGTAAATCTTTTATCAATTTCATTGCACTAATATTAGCAGAATAACTCTAGCCTGGTGCTTGTCCCAGTGAAGGCAGGTTCTGGCTTTATGTTCCAGGACATTCATAAATCACAACTTTTTGTGCTAAGTGCTTGTTTGAACCTCTGGTATGGACAATATTGGAGGGAAATGTCTCGTCCACAGCCTTATATTCAAAAGTAATGGCCTCTGTGTGCAGGAATAGGTTGCTCAGTAGGAAAATAACTTCCACCTAGTGGCTTTCCAGAAAACTGCCATAATAGTGAATGTCTTGTGCAACTCAGATTTCTATTTCTACATAATTTGGGGGTAATCCTGCCATCAGAACCTGTGCTCAGCTTTCAGCAAACTCCGATGCAACACCTACACATATATATTAGCATTCAGTATGTAGTTCACAGTAATTTTGGCATCTCCATGCTTGTGAATTTATCATAACATCAACATAATTCTGAGAAACCTCAGACTAAAACTTCTTATGATTTCTAATGGCAAATTGATTTTGTTCCAGCTTTTCCATTTCACATTGAAAACATATTTAAACACCAACTATACTAATATCCCCATACCCACTTCAGAAAGAGCTCTCTATATTATCCCTGTACTTAAACTACCAGTCATCAGAATTGTATACATAACCATTTGGGAGTGTGGCTTAGTGGAATATAAATGACTCATAAATCTGGTAAGATATGAACCCACTGTTTAATTTAAAAAGGAATTATTCAAGATTTTAGTATTATACATCTGGCAGAGCTGGATAAAGAAGAACTCCTGGAAATGGAAAACTCAATGTGTTATTTCTCATGCCACTGCAGCAATAACTGTTCTGGATCAGTGATTTTACATGAAGTGAGAATCTGGCCGCTAGAACTACTTAGAGTATTTTCTTTCTTTCCTCCCTTCCTCCCTTCCTTCCTTCCTTCCTTCCTTCCTTCCTTCCTTCCTTCCTTCCTTCCTTCCTTCCTTCCTTCCTTCCTTCCTTCCTTCCTTCCTTCCTTCCTTCCTTCCTTCCTTCCTTCCTTCCTTCCTTCCTTCCTTCCTTCCTTCCTTCCTTCCTTCCTTCCTTCCTTCCTTCCTTCCTTCCTTCCTTCCTTCCTTCCTTCCTTCCTTCCTTCCTTCCTTCTTCCTTCCTTTCTCTCTCTCTCTTTCTCTCTCTCTTTCTCTCTCTCTTTCTCTCTCTCTTTCTCTCTCTTTCTCTCTCTTTCTTTCTCTCTTTCTCTCTCTCTTTCTTTCCCTCTTTCTTTCTCTCTTTCTTTCTCTCTTTCTCTCTTTCTCTCTTTCTCTCTTTCTTTCTCTCTTTCTCTCTTTCTCTCTTCTTTCTTTCTCTCTTTCTCTCTTTCTCTCTTTCTTTCTCCCTTTCTTCCTTTCTTCCTTTCTTCCTTTCCTTCTTTCCTCTTTTCCTTCTTTTCTTTCTTTCACATGAGTATTAAGGAATTACTTTTACATTCAAGAGATGAGTTTCTGTGCTATGCAATTAGTGTTACCTAGCATTCATGTTGAGTATCAAGGATATATGTACTCGTGGAAAAAAGACACTGATGAATGGCCTTGCCTCATAAACTGCTAGCTATGGGCTACATTCTGAAACATAATCCAAACTTGTGCCTTTGTAACAGTACTTTTTCCCAAACAACATAATTAGTAGAAATATTTAATATAGTAAAGGTTGGTTGGAATCTATGAAGTAATTAGAGACGCTCATAATAAGTGGCAGTGAAATTACTTTTATAATTTAAAAGTGTCTCAGCAAACAAGCAGAAAAACAATCATAACAATTATAGTGAATTTTGGGTTTTTTCCCCCCTTTCCAATAGCCTAAAATGTTTAGTAATATAACCAAGAGAGTTAACCATTTTCCTGCTGCTGTTTTGTCCTTTATATAGCCATGCTTCATTAGAAAGCATTCATTAGAAAGTCTGGAAAGGTCTGCAAGATGCAGTATAACAAGACAAGTTATCAGTTCTCTAAACTATTAACGTGCATATTTAATTTGCTGCAGTGCTGTCAAGTAAATGCAGAAATGTTAATCCCTTGATATGATCAATCTATTTGTAATTGCACTTGTAAAATTATCAGTTGGACTTGATGATCTTGGAGGTCTCTTCCAACCTGGTTGATTCTGTGATTCTATGATCTTAAGCTAGTTGGTCACCCTGTACATGCCTACTATAAACTCTGATTACATAGAGTGTACCTGGGTTTTGCCAAAGAGAAAAAGGAGCAGAGTCCGAGCAGTTAAATTCAGTTAAAATGTTCAACTGCAGTTTTAAAAGGTCTTGTTGCATTCTGTACTCACAATGCTTATGCTAGATAGAAAAGACCCATTTATATTTAATTTTGCATGGAATGCGTAAAAAGTGAGTTCAGAATCAACTGGCTGGGTTCAAGCTTTGACTAACTAATTCAGTCTGGTGCTTGGGAGTCAGAGGGAGAAGAGGAGACTCGGGGTGACCTTATTGCTCTCTACAACTACCTGAAGGGGGGGTGTAGACAGGCAGAGGTTGGTCTCTTCTCCCAGGCAGCCAGCACCAGAACAAGAGGACACAGTCCCAGGCTGTTGCCAGGGGAGGTTCAGGCTGGAGGTCAGGAGGAAGTTTTACACAGAGAGAGTGATTGCCCATTGGAATGGACTGCCCGGGGAGGTGGTGGAATCACCACCACTGGAGGTGTTCAGGAGGAGACTTGACAGGGTGCTTGGTTGCATGGGTTAGTTGATTAGGTGGTGTTGGATGATAGGTTGGACACGATGATCTTGAAGGTCTCTTCCAACCTGGTCTGGTCTATTCTATTCTATTCTATTCTATTCTATTCTATTCTATTCTATTCTATTCTATTCTATTCAATATATTTTTCGTGTGTGTGTGTGGTCAAACTAGCAAATTAAGATAAATGAAAATTACATTAAATTAGGTGGTTGACTATATGACAATGAGCCTTATCAACAGAGTTTTCAGTAATTTTTGCTTACATCATCTAATATTTAATCCATCATCTCTCCAGCTGTGCACTATGTGGACAAAGTCAGTCCTGTTACCTGAAGTATAGCAGAATCATGTGGAGAGAATGAGGCTTGAAATGTATGATAGGTGATCTACAAAGCCAGGTGGCTTCCTGACTGTGGCCAACTTGAAGCTTCCATGACCTCTAAATCTGGTAGGAATTGTCCTTAGGGTGCTTTAAAGGGTGGTGAGATCCTGTTCTTCTCTTTCAAACCAGCAAGAAACAGGAGGTTGCCCCAGTGGACTGAGGAGTGATGGGAGAGGAGACGCAGGCCCTCTAAACCACTGCCTACCTGTTGGCTTCTTCCTGCCCTCTGAGGCTGTAAGCCTCTGCAATAATCTTTTCAAAATCTCCCATTTTCATTCTGATACTGTGCAGTGAGGTGTCAGGAGCAGCCTGCAGATTGCAGCGCACCCCATTTCTATCTGCCTTAAGCTCAGAAGCAGAGTGTCAGTTCTTGCTCATTTATTATAATGGGTATATATTTATTCAGGCTACTGAATTGCAATTAATCTTGTTGATGGAAGGCAAAATTAAACAATTAAGCAATCAAACATACTTACAAATTAATCAGAAAACATTGCCAAAAGAAAAAGAAAATTGATCAAAAGGAATATGACTTCTTGAATCTCTCCCTGGGATTTTAATTATGTTTTGGAATAAGAGAAATCCAATCAACAAGAAGAGATAAAAAATTTTTTTTAGACAAATAATTTCATAATGGGGGATATTTTTAACATCATAAGGTGGAATCAAATGTCTTTTACTACAAGCAGTTCTCAGTACAGTGGACCAATAGGTTTCATGTCACAATTCTGAACGACCTCAGGGAAAATAAACCCTGCACCTTCCCAGATCCTCCAAAATTAGGCAAGCAAACCACTTCATAATCCATGAATGCTCTATGAATACTGTGAGACAATGCATCTCAAAACATCTTGTTGTAGCCAGGTGGGGGCTGGTCTCTTCTCCCAGGCAAGCATCACTAGAACAAGAGGACACAGTCTCAAGCTGCACCAGGGGAGGTTTAAACTGGATGTTAGGAAGAAATTCTTCACAGAGGAAGTGATTGCCCATTGGGATGGGCTGCCTGGGGAGGTGGTGGAGTCACCATCACTGGAGGTGTTTAGGAGGAGATTTGATAGGGTGCTTGGTGCCGTGGTTTAGTTGATTAGGTGGTGTTGGATGATGGGTTGGACTGGACAATCTTGAAGTTATCTTCCAACCTGGTCTCGTCTCGTCTCGTCTCGTCTCTTCTCTTCTCTTCTCTTCTCTTCTCTTCCTTCTCTTCTCTTCTCTTCTCTTTCTCTTCTCTTCTCTTTCTCTTCCTCTTCTCTTCTCTTTCTCTTCTCTTCTCTTCTCTTCTCTTCTCTTCTCTCTTCTCTTCTCTTCTCTTCTCTTCTCTTTTCTCTTCTCTTCTCTTCTCTTCTCTTTCTCTTCTCTTCTCTTCTCTCTTCTCTTCTCTTCTCTTCTCTTCTCTTTCTCTTCTCTTCTCTTCTCTTCTCTTCTCTTCTCTAATCGATATTCTATTCTATTCTATTCTATTCTATTCTATTCTATTCTATTCTATTCTATTCTATTCTATTCTATTCTATTCCATTCCATTCCATTCCATTCCATTCCATCTGTCTATAAAGCAGGGAAAATGAAGGAAGTTTGCATGCAAACATCAGAAGCAAGAGAAATACAGAATTGTGACAGGTCACTCCGTCCTCCCCCAAGCACTCATACTTAGGCAGGGTCCTGCATCTTGTCCAGCATCTTATGCAAGTGATGTAAATTCCCCATGTAAAGAGCTTGGGTAAGAATATTTTAAAATCATAGAATCAATAAAGTTGGAAAAGACCTCAAAGATCATCAAGTCCAACCTGTCACCCAACACCTCATGACTACTAAACCATGGCTTCAAGTGCCATGTCCAATACCTTTTTGAACACCTCCAGGGACGATGACTCCACCACCTCCCTGGGCAGCCCATTCCAATGACCAACAACTCTTGCTGTGAATATTCCTGTGTTGGCTATTTACACAACCAGACATGGAAGGAGGATGACTCTTGTTCCCATGGGAAAAGTGCTGAAACTTCAAAGGTATTTGTTTCTCCAAAAATTAACACATAAGTTTTGGTATTTTTATCAATATTTAAACACCCATCACATTTTGTCTCTCTCTTTTTTTTTTGGACAATAAAATACTAATATTTGCTGAGTTTGCATAAAAAGAAACAGTTCTGTAACTAACTGCCTAGAAATTACCTGATTTTTAAAATACATTTGTTTTTAATTTCTTCAAAAGAATCACTGCTACTTATTTGCAAAAGGGCTACATTTTGACAACACAAACTGCAAAATCATTTCAAATGAGAAAAAAAGTCAAGATGAGGTCTAAATATGATTCTTTTTTTTTTTTGTTTCTTTTTTTCCCCCCCCTTTAAATAAATACCAATATCTCTGGCCCCACCAAAAAGCCCTCACTTTGCTGGTGCAGTTTCTGAATATTTACTGGTGGAAGAGGTCTGAAGGGAAAGTGTGAAGGGAAGGTGACCTTTTAGCCTGGAGAAGAGGAGGCTCAGGGGATATCTTATTGCTCTCTAAAACTACCTGAAGGGAGGTTGTAGATGAACAGAGGTTGCTCTCTTCTCCCAGGCAACCAGCACCAGAACAAGAGGGACACAGTCTCAAGCTGCTCCAGGGGAGGTTTAGGCTGGAGGTTAGGAAGAAGTTCTACACAGAGAGAGTGATTGCCGATTGGAATGGGCTGCCTGGGGAGGTGGTGGAGTCACCATCATTGGAAGTGTTCAGGAGGAGACTTGATAGGGTGCTTGGTTGCATGGTTTAGTTGATTAGGTGGTGTTGGATGATAGGTTGGACACGATGATCTTGAAGGTCTCTTCCAACCTGGTTTATTCTATTCTGTTCTATCCTGATACCATCTCTACTGTGTAGAACAGGTTGCCCAGGGGAGGTGGTAGAAGCCATATCCCTGGAGGTTTTTTAAGGCCAGGTTGGATGTGGTTCTGAGCAACCTGATCTAGTGTGAGATGTCCCTGCCCACGGCAGGGGGGATTGGAACTAGCAGATCCTTGAGGTCCCTTCCAACCCTAACAATTCTATGATTCTATGATTGTGTGTGTATCTTGTGTGTTTGAGTGCGTGCATGCACACAGGTTAGAGCATGGGGAGGACTGATCCAGGCTTATAGTGGTGAATGTAAAATGCTTTAACAGCATGTTTTACAAAGGGGAGACACAGATGTTTTATAATTTATGACTAAAAATATGTAACAACTACAGCACTCCACTATGTTGCACCACCAGCCAGGCAGTAGGATGGGTTTATAAGTCCCCTGCATACAGTACACCAACACAGAGAGATGGCCTTCAAAGAACCATGGAGCAGGAAAGCCAGCCCAAATGCCAGCTCTTTTCTTCACAACTCAGTTCCTCCCATTGTCACAGTCAGGTTGAAGTACTTTGTATTTACAGCTTAAAACTCGAAGATTGATTAGTTTATCGCAGCATAGTATCATGCCAGTGGGATCTGAAGGCTGGAATATTTATTCGCTTTGATGCAACGTGAGGAAAGCTTTCGGTTTTACATTTCTCCCACTCGGTGCAGTGCGTCAAACAATCAGTTTTAATATCTTTAGGGTTAAGTGCACTCTTGTAATTTGGAATTAAATTATTTTTATTAAGCACTTTTACTGAATATCTACAAGCTTTACAACTCTGCTGATTAAGGATCTGATAGTGACTGGCAAAGCAGCCACCTCCATGAATTAGGGAAGCATTAGGGAATGCTTTCTGCCTGTGGTACTTAGTGCTTAGAAAGTATCTCAAAATAAGTGCAATTTCTGTAAAATGTAGCCATAAAGCTGCAAGTGAACCAATGTGTGTGAAACCTAGTGCTTGCATTGCAGTGACATCTTTTAACAGGTTAAAGGCATTTTTCTAGAGTGAGGACACAGATGAGAGAAAATCCTGCTGGGGTGAGACTTTAAGTGCAGAGTTTCTGAATGATCCTCCATGATACTGAAACATTTAAATGAAAAGGTAGCTGGGAATATCCAAGGTGTAATGGCTACCCTGCCACTGATAACCCAGATCTGAGGGGGGCTTGGCCAAATGGCCTGAGCATGGATCTGGGACCAAGGAATGCCCACTGCATGCTGATAGTAGCCTCCTGTGTAAGCTTGCACAAGCTCCTTTATTTTCAGAGACGTTGCTCCCTCTCTGTGCTCTCATTAGCTTCAATGGGAGCCAAGAATGCATAGCACCTTTGAAAATCAAGCTGCTTAAACTCACAGCTTCAGTATCCCCACCTACAAAATGAGGCTAAACCTTTCTTATCAGCCTCATAGAGCTGTTGTGAAGATTAATTAGATAATGACTACAAAGCCCTGTGAACGAGGTGGAGGGGGGTGTGCATGTGGGGGGGGGGGGGGAAGTGCTAAGAATTGTTGTTACCAAATGATGGCAAAGATTGGACTATTCTTCATTGCTGTCACATAGTAATAAAGAGATGTGCTAGTCTAAGGGAAGGAGAGGTGGGAAATAAAGGGCAATAATGGCTGCTGTTGTTTGCGCATATGGTACTGAATAATCTTTGCAAGAAGAAGCCAATCTCGTGAAAAGCTATCTGCTGTAATGGTGCTAGGGTTATTGACAGGTCTGGCTATAAGTGCAGGTTCCATTAGATACATCAGCCACAATGTATTCGCGGCAAATCTCACTGATGATTGCCCTCCTGCAGAGGGAGAGATAAGACAAACTATGATTGAAGTAAAAATGTAAACAGTTAAAAAAAGAAATAGAAGTCAACCACTGCTCTCCCACAGGGGCAAGGACCAAGGATTGTTGCACCTGCGAAGCAGTAATAACATCAAATGTTAATGTGATACGTGATTGTAGCACAGATACTGCTTCAAGCTCTCGCCGAAGAATTTATGTTGTTTAGTATTTTTATATGTATATTAAGTGAAGTGCACTTTCCTAGTCTGGGGCAGTGCAGGGCACAATGCTGGCAAACTGAAGGGGTTTCACTTGAGTCAAGTTAACAAGAGCCTTCTTCAACAGTACAAGTTGCATCTTGTGCTTTTTACAGGTCTCCAGCAAAAGCCTCTGAACGAATACTGAGCCTCTTAGTCTCGGGGTTGTGTTGTGAAGCATACATGCTACAGTTTTCTCTTTAGTGTTTGAAGTTTATGTCAGACCCACTATTGTAAAAACAAGTTATTAATTTACGTCAATACATGATATAAATTATTTGGCAAATGCAAAGAAACCAAGTGATACCTCAGTGATAAAGAGGTACCTCCTTTTTCCCAGTGATAGGGAATGTTTGCAGTGAGCACTGACATGAAATCATTTGGCACAATATGCACCCCAGAGTTTTAAAGCAATTGGCCAAAGAATCATTCCAAGGTTGAGTCATGTGCGTGGTTTAAGAAATAATGCAGTTTGTGTGGCTGTTCCTCGAGCTGGCCATTAGTTCTCCTTTCCTTCCCCACCCTTTTCCCCAACTCCCCCGTAATTTCACCTTTTGGGTTAGTTGCAATCATGTTTAGTAGAGGTGTAGAGATAGCAAAAAAGGGAATTAATTTCCTCCACATTTAATTGGAGAAAAGAATACTGTCTGGGTAGAATAGAAAGACTATTCATGCCACAGAGCAGAATTCATTGTCTGTTACACTTAGCAGCAGCCAGCTTATTCAGTGATCAAACATGTACTAGCCAGCTAGCCAGCATGTCTGTGCCAGATGTGCTGGCTTTTCCCCAGCTGGCAGGATCAAATACAGAAGTAGAGAACATGGGAAGAAAAATAGAAAGAGGGTGGAGAACATGAAGCTGGACATACAAGAGATGGAAGCAAGCTGGGGACAGGGGCAACGGTATGAGAGATCAAAGATACTGGAAGGAGTGCAAAGCAGTGGCGTGGTGAATTAGGTGACATGGTGGAGAGCTAGAGACAGAGGGGGTGATGTGACAGAACTGTGTTGGGAAAGATATAGAAGACATGGAGACAGCTGGAACGACAGCAGGGTGTGAATGGAAGGTATAACTAAAAAAAAGTAGAAAAAGGTGTAATTCTTTCTACTGCTCATGGAACAATCTTAAAAATACTGGAATGCCATCAAAGTCTCAGTGGTAAGGAAAACATCTAACACATTGGATTTGAAAGAAAGGAAAAAAAGCTTAAATAATATTACAAAAGTAAGGCCTGGAGCACAAGCCCTATGAGGCGTGGCTCAGGGAGCTGGGGTTGTTTAGCCTGGAGGAGGAGGCTCAAGGGAGACCTTATTGCCATATACAACTACCTGAAGGGTGGTTGTAGCCAGGTGGGGGTTGGTCTCTTCTCCCAGGCAACCCGTGACAGAATAAGAGGACACAGCCTCAAGCTGTGCCAGGGGAGTTTTAAGCTGGTTAGGAATAAAATCTTCATAGAAAGAGTGATTTGCCATTGGAATGGGCTGCCTGGGGAGTTGGTGGAGTCACCATCACTGGAAACATTTAAAAACAGACTGGATGAGGCACTTAGTGCCATGGTTTAGTTGATTAGATGGTGTTGGGTGATAGGCCGGACTTGATGATCTTGAATGTCTTCTCCAACCTGGTTAATTCTGTATTCTGTATTAATTCCAGACAAAATACAGAAATATAGATCAGAAAGGGATCTAATCAGTACGTTCATAAAGACAGCAGCATAATCCATTTCAGTGAATGAGCTTTCATGGAACTGATTACATCTTTATATGAGATGAGAAGGTTCTGTTGCTAAAGGAAGTTGCTTAATATAACTGAGCTGAGATCTTTTACCTCGTACTCTGACCTTCTGGTTAAAAGTGACACCACGTAAAACCCGTGTGGCATATTTTAACTGGCGTGAAAAGGGCTGATAACAGCTAAAAAGTAATTGCACAGAGGGCATCATTTTATAACGGGGTTCCACATAGATCTATTCTTAGTTCAGTGCTATTCAATATCTTTATCAATGAGATGGAAGAAAATAGAAACTTGTTGTTGGTAAAGGCTGCAGATGCCATATTCATATATAAGAAGTGAGTACGTGACCTGATTTTTAGAGGCGCTAAGCATATTTAGGCAATGAAAAAGGAGGATTTTTGGCTTAGAAGCTAAACCCACAGATATGTAGCTATTGCAGTGCCAAGCTTTTAAGCACTTTTGGGCTAAACTGATCCCAAAATGGGCTTTGTAACAGATGGGAAGAGAGAGATGCCCAAACGAGCCATTACAGAATGACCTCTGCTCTTCAATGCTTAGGCACCTATTTCTGATCTGTCAGATCAGAGGGAAACTGCTCTATCTCGAAACACTCACACTGAATTCAGTGCTTAATTGCTACTTCATACCACCAAGCTGTCTAGCAGTAAGTGTGCTCACCAGGCCATGTGGGTTACCAGGGCTGAACATCCCCCTTTGGTTTGAGCAAGTTGACAGGTGCACCTCTCATGTTGTAGGAATATGTGTTTACCTACAGGTTAATTTGGGTGGAGACATTTTCCATCCCTGCTGTTTACGGTGGGGCACTGTACAGAAGTGCTAGAAGACCACCAGACAAGCATTAAATAAGGTAACAGCTACTGCCTCTTCTGTCCTCACTAGATAATGATGACAAAAAAGGTGACCACAATCTTCAAATAAAATGATTCCATGCCACCACATGTGTTTGAAGCAAAATCTGGTACAAGAGAAAAAAATGTGAGTAGATATGCAGATGCTGGTAGGTTCTCTCTTTCTATGCATGGATGTGTATAAAAATCCTAAAAGCATCAGGGTCCTGCTCCTTTGTGGTCTGTGTAGGAATGTGACCAGAGCACTCTCTTCACATTAAGCTTTGCTTTCCACAAAAATCAGCACTGAGGAGAGGGGACAGACAAAGATGACATGGCTCCACCTGACAGGTATGCATTGACTTGCATCCCACATCTGGATCAGAGGATGGAGAAGTATTCCCAGGTCTAGCAGCTAAAACATTGCCTCAGAGAACAGAAGTTCCTCCAGTCTTCTCTGCCTCTCACTATCTTTCATATTCCAATCTGTTCCTTTTCATTAATTTCTTCTCTCAGGCAATGAATCCCAGGTTTTTCCATCTGTCTTTATAAAACTTTTTCTAGGTCTGAAAGTAAAGCAAAGGCCTGGCATAGTCACTGCTCCAGACAGCAGATATAAATGTACTGCATGAAGAGTGGGAAAAAAAATAATAATCCTAAATCATTTTTATTGATTCTGATAACTAAGATGGTGATAATAGAAAAGGATACCAACCCCTTACTTTGTCCAAACTACAGAGGCTGTGCAGACCTTCCCAAACCACAGATTTATTGTGGTGACCCTGTGCAGCTCTCTCCAAACATACTCCTTTTGTTTGTCTCACTACTGGAAGTACTAATGAGAGTGCCACATGCAGGTGTATTTTCTATAAAGTAGACCATTACCAGCAAAAAGTAAAGTGAAACTATCAATTCACTTAATGCTGAGTACCCATGAGCATTCAGATACTGCCACTTCTGGGCACTCATGGCTACATTTGAATATCTGTAGATGCTCATGACCTGTATTCCATGTTGTGACTTCCTGATGAGCTGGCCATGAAAGAGCTGGCTGAGCTCCTCTGTAAGGGCTGCTGTTGTACAGGTCATGGTTCCTCTGTGCTTTCAGAGTGAGCCAGCAAGATCTTGGGTAGAAGTTTTAAGGTATCTGAAGTGATTCCAGCTGTTCTTTCAGGGCCATTTTACAGCGCAGTTGCAGCGCAAGAGCAAAGTGACTCTGCCCATGCTCAGAGGACATTCCTTTCTTTCTTCCTTTCTTTCTTCCTTTCTTCCTTTCTTTCTTCCTTTCTTTCTTTCTTTCTTCCTTTCTTTCTTTCTTTCTTCCTTTCTTTCTTTCTTTCTTCCTTTCTTTCTTTCTTTCTTCCTTTCTTTCTTCCTTTCTTTCTTCCTTTCTTCCTTCCTTCCTTTCTTCCTTCCTTTCTTCCTTCCTTTCTTCCTTCCTTTCTTCCTTCCTTCCTTTCTCTCTCTCTCCTTCTTTCTTTTTCTTTCTTTCCTTCTTTCTTTCTATCCCTTCCCTCCAACTTCTAAACCAAGCTGTCTTAATGCTCTGCAACAACAAAACCCTACATTGCCACATTGCCTTCTTTGCACAAGGACTGCTCTGTGAGATGTCTGGGCTGTAGTGCAGGGTGAGATATCTGAATTGGCCTTAAACGACTTAGATGCAGTCTAGCCATTCCAGCACAGCTGTCAGCTTGGATCAATTTTCCCTTCCAAAAAAAATGCTGCCATCAGTAGGAATGCTTTGTGGCTGAGCTATCTTGATCCCCCACTACAGTTGCAGCAGGGATCTAGCCTATTTATATTCTTCAGCAAGCAGCAAGGAAAGAGTGCTCCTGAACTGGGAATCAGTGTGCACCCCATTCTTGTACCTCTAATGTCAGAGGGGATTGGGCTGTTCTCTGAAAAAGTTCCTTGCTGGATGACTAGTGTGCAAGGATGAGGAGAGGCAGAGGGATCTGGGGTTGTTTAGCCTGGAGAAGAAGAGGCTCAGGGCTGACCTCATTGCCCTCTACAACTGCCTGAAAGGTGGTTGTAGCCAGGAAGGGGTTAGTCTCTTCTCCCAGGCAACAAGCACCAGAACAAGAGGACACACTCTCAAGCTGTGCCAGGGGAAGTTTAGGCTCAAGAAGAAAGTTCTTCACTGAGAGAGTCATTAGCCATTGGAATGGGCTGCCCAGGGAGGTGGTGGAGTCACCATCCCTGGAGGTGTTCAAGAGGGGATTGGACGTGGCACTTAGTGCCATGGTTTAGTGATGAAGTCTGTGGTGACAGGTTGGACTTGATGGTCTTTGAGGTCTCTTCCAACCTTGGTGATTCTGGGCGATTCTGTGTGTGATGCACTGTGCAAACAGCTACCACCCGGTGACCTGTTGGAGCCCAACAAAAGCCAGGCCTTTTATTAGAAACTGTGGAATTGATTTCAATTTCACCTAACACGATTTTCTGCCACTTCATGGATTTAAATACTTCTTCAACACAGAATGGAGTTCTCCCCAGCAAAGGTAATTAGCAGCTATCAGTGTGCAGCACAAGAAATGTTTTTCTCATTTTGCTCCTAGGAAGAGAGCACACTGTGTATCGCATTAACGCTGCCTGACAGCAACAGATGACAGCTATAAAGAAGAAGAAAGAAACAAGAAAATCCAACCTGAAGATTAAACATAATGCTTCAAAAATCATCACTGAGGACCTGATAATCCTAACTGATATTTAGGATGCGTCATCCAATTAGTTCTTTGAAATAGGACTGGCTGCTGTTCTTACATTATTGAGATTGCTATGTTGTAGACCTTTGACAGTATCAAGCAGTCAATGAATGCAAATTAATGACCATTGACCCACAGATGCAGAATCAAGTGCATCTATGTTATCTTGCATCAGCATCCTAGGGAGTGTCCTCACTCCCTGTTTACACTGCCTGGCCACTAACCGTCCCTCAGGGTGTACTTTGAGCTCTTCATCTGGTAGCGAGTGGGAAAACTCTAAGCACTCAATCTGCAGAGTATTATGGATTTCTGGATGGTCTGCAGAAGCCCAGGTTCACCTTAGAATCATAGAATTGTTAGGGTTGGAAGGGACCTCAAGGATCATCCAGTTCCAACCCCCCTGTGATGGGCAGGGATACCTCCCACTAGATCCGGTTGTCCTACAAAACCATGAGCTTGGTCCAAACTGCACTTCACACTTTACCTTAGATGTTCTGTGCCACTGTGCAAAACAACACAGCACAAATGTTTAATCTTAATGATGTCAAATGGCCGAGATAAGGACAATAAAACTTCTCATCCCAGTAGGAGGCTTATATTCTTCTTTCCAAACGGATCTGAACACAGCTACATCTATGCAGAGATCATTGCCAGTTCTGGCATGCTAGAAAAAAGGAAAGCATCAAAGACTCTGAACACAGACACACTCTTGGAAGGGCCTGCAAATCAAGTATTCAATGGACTCATATGGTGCAGGCCTCATTACCTATGGACTCACAGAAACCCCCATTGTCAAGGGTCACCATGCAGCTACAGTGAGACATCGCATCCCAGGGAGTGTAAGACCACTGCCAGCAAGGGGTAAGTACCCAGCACTTCTGCATATTCTGCCACCGGCCAGGGGCCTCTCCATGCCTGCAAAGAAGAATGCTGAATGGGGTCATGAGATGAAGCTTAGGGCAGGAAGATGGATATAGATAGGAAACTAATTAGAAAATGCCTTCGAGAGAGATGCTGGAAGCTGGCAGACAGGCAGCAGGTAGTTGTGTGCTTCCTTGTACATTTTCTTTGACTGTTGCTTTAAATCCCATTTGCTGTCTGTCTTCAGAAAAAGAATTGCAAAGAAATGTGTATAATTATACAGAGAATATTAATCTTCTTCCTGGTGATCTACAACTCCAGCATATTCATCACACTGGAACTGTGCTCAGAAGTATTTTCATCTGATTAAAACCGCTGATTCATCGATGCATGCCATCCTTTCCTAATAGTATGTATATAAATGGCTCTTAACGAGTTGCACATCAGTTACTGCTCCTTTTTCATTGTGATTTGTGCCTTCTTAAACATGGAACACTGAGCTTTTAGTGTTTTGAGCTTTTTAGAGAGGTAAGGTGCAGTGATCTGGGATACAGATGGAGTAAGCCAGAAATTCTGCCTTCTGATTTCAGTTCT
Organism: Melanerpes formicivorus; assembly: GCF_026170545.1. Classification (NCBI taxonomy): domain Eukaryota; kingdom Metazoa; phylum Chordata; class Aves; order Piciformes; family Picidae; genus Melanerpes; species Melanerpes formicivorus. The sequence goes on along the minus strand of NW_027142401.1, from coordinate 5,094,479 downwards.
GGCTCTAAACTCCTTTTGTAGCTTCAGATGATTCACCCCAATCATACCTGGGCTAGGGTCAATTTTGCAGTCACCTTCAACCCTCAACCTATATTGTTTTAGGAATTTTGAATATTTAAACATGATCACCACCCATCTACCACAGTACTGGAAACTCTGACATGCCTCAAGATGTGAGGCTCACTTAGCTATTTCTCACTATGCCATGCCTTTCTACACTTTCTCAGAAATTCACATTGGAGGACACTTGTGCACTCTCACCAGCAATGTGGAAATTTGCTATTCATTGCATCTGACTCTCTGTATCTCCTTCCTTTCTTTACTTCTTATCAATGGAAGCTCACCTAGAAGAAGAGACAAGGCTGCCAAATGATTCACAGCAGTGTGCCACAGGGAAATGAGGGGGAACTCAGGACCCCACCCAGAGTTCTGTGTCCAGCTCTTGAAATCCTCTACAGAGGAAAGACATGGAACTGTTGGAGCAAGTCCAGAACAGGGCCATGAAAATGATCAGGAGAATGAAACATCTCTCCTATGAAGAAAGACTAAGAGATTTGGGTTGTTCAGCCTGGGGCAGAGAAGGCTCCAGTAAGACATTGAAGCCTCTCAGAACTTAAAGGAAGCCTTTAAGAAAGATGGGAACAATCTCTCTGTTTCAAGAGGCACAGGGGAAATGGGTTTAAACTAAAAGTGGGTATATTCAGACTAGATGTAAGGAAGAAATGTTTTAAGTTGAGGATGGTGAAACACTGGCATAGATTGCCCACAGAGGTGGTAGAAGCCTCATTCTCAGAAACATTCATGACCTAGTTAAAGATTTTCCTGTTAAATGCAGAAGGGTTGGACAAGATGACCTTTAAAGGTCTCTTCCAATCCACAATGTTATATGATTCTATACATCTTATCTTTGCACTCACAAAATAGAAATGCAAACCAAAACAGCCCACAGATAAATGATGCAAACAAGAAATATTGGCTTATGGGGCGCAAAATGTTTGAGAACAACTTCAAAGTCAACCCTTGACTGTCTATAATTATAGACATTTTCTCAGAGTATATTGCAGTCCCTTGACAAAAGCCTCAAAGCTGCAATTTAAACTCACATGCCAGAGATCCTAGCAGTAGAAATTCCCATTGCTTACACATCTCCCTCTATCCACAAAGAGCACCTCCCCCTCCCCCCCCCCCCCTTAAACCCACTTTCCCTTCATATTGGGAAACTGGGCACATGCCACCTATGCCTTTTAAGAAGCCTGTAACAGTAGTTGTGCTCAAAGCAAGTGAAGTGTTTACCCAGGAGATTGATTTTGTGTGAAATTGAGTATTAGTCATTTATTTTATTCAAAATAAAAGCATGTACTGATCTGCTTTTTTTTTTTACCATGCCCTGGTGTTCCTAAAGCATTTTCCCTAGGTTCAGCTGTCTCTTCAGGCTGAGAGAAAAAGCAAGGTCAAAGCCACAGGTGCCAACAGGTTGGCTGTTTGGCTGAAATCTCTTTCTTGGGGTACACATTCTTCATTAGTTACTGGGGCTGTTAAATAGCAGTCTTAAAATTTGCCCAGTCTTGTGAGTGCTTCAGGCAATAGATTTAATGATCATATTCACAATCCCCGGTTTTCTCAAACTCCTTTTTTTTTTACCCCTCTAAAAATGCTTGAAGCAGTTCCTGCCAGGAAAAGATGCATAGTTCTTCAGCCCATGTGAAGGGAAGCTTGGAAGGGGTTATTTATCCAGCTAGAACTGTATAAATTAGAGAATCTGGAAATCAATATTTCCTTTGTGTTAGCTTAGGCAGCTTCGTGCTCACCTGCTGGAAGCATTATTCCAAGCTAATTAACTCCTCCCATGTCTTGATCCTGAGTAGTTAAAAACTTGCAGTGTTCAGTATTATGGTATCCAAGATTCATTATGAATTTAACTACTGGGACAAAAGTTTCCATTCTGAATATGCAAATGCCTCCAGTGCCTCTGAAAATTAGATCATGCCTCTATCTAGTCAGTGCTTAATTTTACAGTTGATGTTCAGAAATGTTTGCCCAACCTCTGTATTTTCTGGGTTTTGTTTACAAAAAATGGAGCATTAATACTTAATTGCTTCTCAAAACTTTGTGGGGAATTGATGCTTCTAAAGCATTTCAAGAATGAAAAGGACCACGTAGACTGACAACTACTGTAATTAAGTATGAATTATTTTAAATGAAAAATTTGTATTGCAAATGAAGTGCTGGAGCAATACATTGAACAAACCACCAAAAAATAAAAACCTTCATAAAAGCACTAACCAAAATACAAGCCTTAGACGTCTTGCAATACCACCTCTTTGCAAAGCACTGAGCATCAACTGAGCTCTAGTAATTGACCATATGTGCACTTAGCTCTATTTCCATGGAAAGCAGTTTCATGTGACATATTTTACCTGGTATTTGGTGCAGGCAGGAGTATGCATATGGTCAGTCAGTTAACACTGACTTCATGAGAAGCCCTCAACAGTAGTTTTATAGTGACTGCTAGCAACTGACATCTAACTGTTATAGAATCATAGAATGGCTTAGGTTGGAAGGGACCTTACAGATCATATACTCCAACCTCCCTGCCATGGCCAGGGGTGCCTCTCAAGTAGATTCAGCTGCTCAAGGCCTCACCATCCTCAGGGGTGACCTTATTGTTCTCTACAACTACCTTAAAGGAGGTTGTAGACAGGCAAAGGTTGGTCTCTTCTGCCAGGCAACCAGTACCAGAACAAGAGGACACAGTCTCAAGCTGTGAAGGGGAAGTTTAGGCTTGATTTTAGAAAGAAGTTCTCACAGAAAGAGAGATTGCCCATTGGAATGGGCTGCCTGAAGAGGTAGTGGAGTCACCATCACTGGAGGTGTTCAGGAGGAGACTTGATAGGGTGCTTGATTGCATGGTTTAGTTGATTAGGTGGTGTTGGATGATAGGTTGGACACGATGATCTTGAAGGTCTCTTCCAACCTGGTTTACTCTATTCTGTTCTATTTTGCCTGGCCTTGAACACCCCCAGGGAGGAAGCATCCACAACCTTCCTGAGCAGCCTACTTCAGTGTTGTCACACTCATACTGAATAGTTTCTTCCTGAGATCCAGTCTAAACCTACTCTCCCTCAGCTTAAAACCATTCTCCCTTGTCCTATTGTTAGACACTCTGATGTAAAGTCCCTCTCCAGCCTTCTTGTAGGATCACTTCAGGTATTGGAAGGCAGCTCTAAAATCCCCCTGGAGTCTTCTCTTCTCTGGGCTGCACAACCCCATCTCCCTCATCCTATTCTCACAGCAGAGGTATTCTAGTGCTTGGCTCATCTTTGTGGCCCTTCTCTGGTCTGGCTCCAACAGCTCTGTGTCCTTCTGATGAGGACACCAGAACTGGATGCAGTATGTCCTCTTTCTGCAGTTTCCTGATTTTTTTTAGTTCCAGTATTTCATACATAGGTTCTGTGAAGCAGTAGCCACTGTTTTACTATATGGACATAGAACATATAAATCAGGACAGAGAAATGTCACTGATAGTACTACTACTACTAAAATTATTTAAATAGAAGAAGAAGAAGAAAAGGTTATGACACTTCAGGGCCTGTGTTATCAAGATATTGGCTATTGCCCTAAGCAGCTAGAGCATGCAGGCCATGACACCTACAAGCACTTCTAACACCCATCATTTCATGCAGTATTGTTGTATGGGCAGCCTGATCTAGCTGGAGGTGTCCCTGCTCACTGCAGGGGGCTTAGACAAGACAACCTTCCAACATGATGCCATCTGTGAATCTGTGACTGTGTCCTACATCTAAATTCTTTTCACAGAATCACAGAATATTAGGGTTTGGAAGGCATTTTGAAAGAGCATCTAGTCCAATTCTCCTGCCAGAGCAGGACCACCTAGAGCAGGTCATGCCGAAACACACCCAGGTGGCTTTGGAGTGTCTCCATGGAAGAAGACTCCACAACCTCTCTGGGCAGCTTGTTCCAGTGTTCTGTCACCCTCAAAGTGACAAAGTTTTTCCTTATGTTCACAGGGAATCTCCTATGCTCCAGCTTGCACCCATTGCCTCTTGTCCTATCATTGGACATCACTGAGCAGAGCTTGGCTCCATTCTCCCACCACTCACTCTTCACATATTTATAAACATTAAAGAGGTCACCCCTCAGTCTCATTTTCTCCAAGCTAAAGAGCCCCATCTCCCCCAGCCTTTCCTCATAAGGGAGGTGTTCCACTCCATCATCTTTGTGGCTCTGCTGGACATTTTCAAGCAGTTCTGTGAGATCCTTCTTGAACTGAGGGGTCCAGACCTGGACACATATCCCAGACATAGCCTCCCCAGGGTAGAGTAGAGGGGGAAGAGAACCTCTCTCGATCTACTAACCCCACCCCTTCTAACATACCTCAGGATGCCATTGGCCTTTTTGGCCACAAGGGCACATTGCTGGTTCGTGGTCATCCTGTTGTTTTGGGTTAGTTTATATCTTAGGTTTGAAGCATTTTAAATGCAATTCATTATACACAAAAGAGCAAGGATAGCTCTTGAACTTTCTGCTGGTTTTCTTTTCAAACTTGTTCTCTGAATGCTCTCAGTTTAAATACAAAGTCTTGGACAATGTGATTTAGCTCCGTGTGCAACACACCACCCAATTTTAAGGACATTCACTATAAATAAAAAGATGCAATGAGGTATAAAATGCAAATATGATGCACAGTAAATACCTCGAGTGAGTATTTTCAAGATGAAACAGACAGTGAATTTGGGGTTTGGGAAATGGAGACTAATAATCCATCTATAGTAAGGGATCATAATACAAGAACATTTGATAACAACACTCCACTAATAAATAGTTGCCTATATTAATTTTCTTTCTTTAAGAAGAGGTGTTATTATTGTAAGTTTTGCAGACATTTTACAAAGTCATTCTATTCAGCAAAAAAAAAGACCTGGTGGCTGGAAAATGGCCAACATCATGTCATCACTGAAGATGAACTCTGGGAACACTTCAGAAAATTATAGACCATTTAGTGTGGATGCCTTTGGGGAGGAGGGAATCTTAAAAAGCATTTTTGAACATTAAATGGGTACCATTTAGAAAAGCACAGCTTGATGAAGGATATCCAATATTGTCTCAGGAATGAAAGGTCACGCTTCACTACCTCCTGGGTTATACAAAATCAAGGGAATAAACAGATAGCATGCATTTGGTTTTCATTTTCAGAGAGTATTCAGGAAAATGTTAAAGCAAGGAATAATATTGTGTAATGTCGGTAAGAGAATGAACTAAATAGTTTCTCTTCTCCTTAGTGTCAAGAGAGAGGACTAGAGGAAATGGTTTCAAGCTGTGCCAGGGGAGGTTTGGGCTAGATATTAGGAAATGCTTCTTTGCTGAAAGGGTTATTAAACATTGGAATGGACTGCATGGGGCAGTGGTGGAGTCACCATCCCTGGGGGTGCTGAAGCAGCGTGTGGACCTGGCACTTAGGGATATGCTTTAGTGTTGACCCTCCAATACTGGGTAAAAGGTTGGACTGGATGATCTTTGAGGTGTCTTCCAAGCAGATACACTCTGTTATTCTGTAATTATGATTCCCTTGAAGGTGTAGCTTTCATTGACATCTTGCTATTAAAAATGAACTTCTTGTTGGAAGAGATTGTGGCATCAACTGTTTTCCTTCTCTGATCTTTTTTCTGTTCCCATCCAAGCAATTTAAAGCCAATATATGAGCTTTAGGAACAATCATAACTACAGCTATAGTGTATAAACAATGCAGACTACAACTCAAATGATAAAATTCTGCTCTCAGACCAGACCAGAGAGAAGTGTAAACATGATGAATACTTCTGAAGATACAAAGTTTAGCCTGACCTGATACACAAATTTAGAATAAACCTTTATTTAAAATAAACCAAACCAGGTTGGAAGAGACCTTCAAGATCATCGCGTCCATCCCATCAAACAATCCAACCCACCCAAACAACTAACCCATGGCACCAAGCACCCTGTCAAGTCTCCTCCTGAAAACCTCCAATGATGGTGACTCCACCACCTCCTTGGGCAGCCCATTCCAATGGGCAATCACTCTTTCTGTATAGAACTTCTTCCTAACATCCAACCTGAATCTCACCTGGTGCAGCCTGAGTCTGTGTCCTCATGTTCTGGTACTGGGTGCCTGGGAGAAGAGACCAACATCAGCCTGTCTACAACCTCCCTTCAGGTAGTTGTAGAGAGTGATAAGGTCGCCCCTGAGTCTCCTCTTCTCCAGGCTAAGCAATCCCAGCTCCCTCAGTCTTTCCTCACAGGGCTTGTGTTCCAAACTCCTCACCAACTTCATTGCCCTTCTCTGGACTCGTTCCAGCAAGTCAACATCCTTCCTAAACTGAGGGGCCCAGAACTGGACACAGTACTCGAGGTGTGGCCTAACCAGTGCAGTGTACAGGGGCAGAATGACCTCCCTGCTCCTGCTGGACACACTGTTCCTGATGCAGGCCAGGATGCCATTGGCCCTCTTGGCTGCCTGGGCACACTACAGGCTCATGTTCAGCCTACCATCAACGAGCACCCCCAGGTCCCTCTCTGCCTGGCTGCTCTCCAGCCACTCTGACCCCAGCCTGTAGCACTGCATGGGGTTGTTGTGGCCAATGTGCAGAACCCAGCACTTGGATGTGTTAAATCTCATGCCGTTGGATTCTGCCCATCTGTCCAGCCTGTCGAGGTCTCTCTGCAGAGCCTCTCTACCCTCCAGCAGATCAACTCCTGCCCCCAGCTTGGTGTCGTCAGCAAATTTACTGATGATGGACTGAATGTCCTCATCCAGATCATCAATAAAGATGTTAAAGAGGACGGGGCCCAGCACTGATCCATATATGATGCACATATGATGCATATATGATGCATATATGCCAATGTTAACTGTGGCTTCATGTCATGTGCATAAATACACATGCACAGGAGTATTAAGGGAGAGGGTGCACATCACTTTTTTTGCTTGTGGCTGCTCAAGCTTTCTTAGAGGCTGTTTGCTTCATTTCAAAGTCAAATAATTAAAAAGCCCAAATCCTTGTGTATGTTACATTAAAACTGTCTTTAAGGCAAAGTAGTTTGTGTCCTAGTTAACATCCCTCCTGGCAAACGAGAGTTGACTCATTCAAGCACTGTGAATTCATACACTTTCTGCACACTAAGGCCAGAAGGAAAGTTAAAGAGTGACTTCCCCAAGTCCTGCAAGGCTTTACTAAAGGAAGATGAAGTCTGATCAGCGTCTTCAGTTTGGGCAAATCAATATGCAACAAGACTCAGTGGCTGAAATGAAAGGCTCCATAAATTTAGGCTAAAGGATTCTTTTTAACCTTTTTACATTTTTTTTTAATGATAATCATTAAAACATCATATTCAGAGGGGGTTTTTTTTTGGTATTTTTTTTAATCTCTGGAATTGTTATAATGAAGAATAGCTTCTTTTTTTTTTTTTTTCCCTATTTTTTGGTTTTTTTTTTGTCAAACATGTCCTCTAATTCCAGAAGGAATTAATTCCAGGAAATTCTTAGAACTATGTTACGTGGGAGGTCTAGCTAGAGAATTGCAGTGGTTTCTACCGGCTTTATACCATACAAACAACATAAGAACCTGTGACTGAATAGTTGTTGCTACACCACTCCTGTTTGGAGAACAAGCATTATGGTCACAATGCTCTTTCAGTGGCAAAGCTCATTTTAACTGCAAGCTAAAGTATCAGACCTTAGAAAAAGACTTCTAATTTGACAGTATCACCCATTCTGGCTCTTTGTATGCCTTTAATAACTTCAGGTTTCTTTCTAGTTTTACTAAACCACTGTCACTGAATAAAATCACAAAGAATTATCAATACTTTAGGAAATGCACCCATTTATTCATAATAGAATACACTGATCTGTCATGTGTAAATTGACCATTAAAGTCTAGTAATTCAGTGATTAATGCAGGATTCATTGTACATATGTTTGTCCAGATAATGCAACTGTCAAATAAGCATTCAGGAACATTATCTTCTTGCCCAGCATAACAGTTTTAAATAATAGGGGTAGAAGCCCATACATGTAAAGAAGGTTGCCTATCAGCTAAGACAGAACTGAGATGTCTTAGGTGTGTTTTGCTCACAAAGACATCAGATTTAAAGCCCCATTTCTGTAGTTAAAAACTGGAAACTAAGGCTACTACAGGATTTTCTGGTTAAAGTATAAGAGAGAGTGCTCAAGCACATTGCTGTGTGTAGTTTAAATATCTAGCTCCTTCTACTTTATATATATCAAGACTGGTACAATTTTACTTTAGGGGCAGCTTTAGACTAAGGTTTATGCATGAAATCAGCTTTTCTGCTTTTCAAAAGCACAAACGTGGCAGGATGGATTTGCCACCCTTTTATCTCGGCGCAGAAGGCTAGGCTAAAGTGAGTCTGATTCCTGGGCAAACGTAAAAACCGAGGAGGATGCAAGGGATCCCAACCTTTGTGAGCACTGGCATAATCTGCAGAGGGACAAAGAGAGGGAGAAAGAGAATGTCAGACATTGGTGAAAGAATTCACAGTGCTTTGGAGCCCCCCAATTATGGGCCAAGATCCCATTTGCATTGTTTAATAACAAAAGATGGTTCTTGCCCCAAAGTGCTTACAAAAAAAATGTGGATTTGAAATTCATTTTCAAGGAATGCTGGGGCACTTGTGTGTGCACTGTGTTTAATATCTAGGCAATGCACTTTTGGAAATGGCATGTGTTAGTGGAATAAAGCCAGCCTGAGCCTGTGTATTGTTAAGCTCTGCTCAGGAGCTAAAAATTATTGTGTGATATTGGGCAAAGACATAATTTCTTCATTAATGAATTCCAGTTTTTAGAAGCCTTTCTACACTGGCTATAGAATTTTTGCACCTGAGAGTATCTGCATGAGCAAAATAAAAGATTTTGTATTCTGTCACTGAATGGCCTTGATAACCACAATAGAAATTAGAAAATATGTTCCATAATTGTTGTGGAAAATGTATTCTCCAAAGTATTACAGCAATTACTTTTAAGATCATAGTAAGTAATTTAACTGTCCCTCACTTCTCTAAGTAACCTGGCCTTGAATGATTGCTTGAACCTTCACATTACCTGCAAAATCTTTTTACATTTTTAATGCTCTGAACTCTCTGCTTTCTCTGCAATGTGTTTAAAGATAGTGTAATTTAAAGAAAGGCCAGGTGAAGACATTTAATCTCACTGTGGTGCCATCACAGGTGCATCACACCGCTTCTCTCCCCATGACAACTTATTTGCAAACCTCAGCTATCAGAAAGTAGCTGCTGGATGAGTCTGACTTATATCAAGAGGAAGGCAATTCCATAGAGCTCAGAATGACATTGTCCTGCCCTCCCAAACTACAAGAATTAGTTCTTCTCTCCTCCTTATCATACCTACATGACTTCTCTCCTACTTATCATATCTACATGACTTTCTCCTTGGCTCTAAAGCTTAGTCTTCCTTTCTCTTCTGAAGTCTGTCAGCAAACTTGAGCAGCTCTCCCACAAACTTTCTTGGAGTATAGGTGATTATTTATGTACTGCTTATATTTACAGGTGATGCATTTCTATAAGGCCTACACTTTCCTAGTGTTTTACCTCAACTCCATCCTTTACATCCACAGTAGCAATGAAGGAAGTATTTGTGTCTTCAGAGCACTCACAATGATTCAGAGCAAGGCTTCCTCTGACTTCTGCTTAAGTACCATCAGTATAGTCTAAAATCTGCCAGAGGTGACTGCAAACATTATGCAAGGCCAGGATTCTGAGAAATGGTGCTGGCATCTATGTCAGAAAGTGAGCTGTGCTCAGCTGCACACACTGACTCAGCTGTTACGCAGACACCTGGCAGACACAGACCTTCAGCTGCCATCTGTGCTGCCTGTATTGTGCAATCATTTCCCTGTCATCTCTGAGTAAAAATGGAGGAGAAGAAGTAGCAATAACTGTGGAGAAAGGAGAGTGCAGTAAGTTCCATATAACCTCTAATATCAAGAAGTGCAGGTCATGGAGTAGTTGATTTTGCTTGCCACCAAAGCAATTTTCACAGTAGGTGATACACAAAATTATCCTAGACTCATTCAGTTTTTTAGAATAATTGAGGAGAATTACACACACATAAAACTCATGTTATATATAGGGCAGTAACAGCTATTACCAGAGGAACTGTGTGTCAGATGCCTGCTTCCAAAGAATACTTCAGAGGCATCACAAGGAGAAGCCATTAAGTTTTTGCAGTCTGCAGAGGGTAAGAGATTCTGAGTGATGCTGTTGGTAGTTGCTTTTTACAACAGCATCTCTACTTGCTTATATCTACTCTTTACCTTTTCCCACCAGAATGAATATATATATATATAAAATTAGGATGTCTACTAGCAGGAGGAGGTTTTATTGTTTAATATCCAGTTCTGGGTCACATGCACAAAAGCACCTCCTGACATCAGAAACTGAAGATGGGGAAAGCAATAGTGCAAATGCAGTGTGGTACAGTGGTGGTCTCTTCATGCCTTTTAGGCTAAAAGGGAGACAATCAAAGGATGACTAGGTTGACAGTTCCTGCAGTTAACTCTATCTCTTGTTTACCTTCCCAGCCATTCACAAAACTCCTCAAAGCTTTCCAAGTTAAGCTGGGCTGCTCTCAGTATTAAAAGGTTTCAGAAAGGGACTATGTGGAATAAATGGGGTAAATTAGTAAATTCATTTGAACAACAACAGCCATGCCTTCAGCTTTTATAACTGGGCTTTTGTTCTCAGGCCCTTTCATATGTCTTTTCCTTAGAGGTAACCTCATGTGTGAGACCTAAAGAAGTTCTCTTGTAGACAGCCCTCTGCACCCTAGATGTCAGGCACAGATTACCAAGGAATTATTTCTCCATTTTCTTCTCTGCACCTCTCTGGTTTCTCTATCTAGTTTTGGCCAGGTTTGGAGGCTATTTGTATCATATGTGTCCATTATTGTATTAAGAAGCTTCTTTGAACAATATATGTTTAAGCTGGTCTCGAACTACATGGACAACCTGAATATAAATGTATTTTCTAATTTATTTTCAGGTTTTATTTTTTGATTTAAAAAATTACATATTGCATGCAGTCTTCAGGCCCAACCCAGGCTCTTCCTACATGTTAGGATATTCAGTATGCAATGTCATAAGATGATAATTTAAACTATTCTGCAAGATATGACGTGATATTTCATAACCTGTGATTGTTTTGTCTTACAGAGTTGCTAAGGTAACATACTGGAACTTGTTGTTAAGTTTTGCAGAGCTGACTGCTTATTGTATTTTTAAAATAAATGAGATATTATTATTATTATTATTATTATTATTATTATTATTATTATTACTATTATTATTATTATTATTACTACTACTACTACTACTACTACATTGTTTCTATAATCCCTGCTACTACTACATTGTTTCTATAATCTCTGCAGCTCTCCGTGGGCTTCTATGCAAGGGACAAAGGCAGTCTGGTGTTTGGGAGAACCCTTTCTCAGGGAAGACAATGTAGTGGAGAGGTATATAGCACAAGATAGTAGATCATTAGGTAGCTTGCTGCTCTTACAGAAGACTCAGATGTCAGGGATGTTTCAAAATCTGTTGAATTTCCTTTGTTTTGCTAGTACATGGTAGATGCTTGTTCTTCCTTCATGAGGAGCTGAATGTTTGGTATCGTGCTTTGTTGAAGCCCTTCTCCTTGTCCATGTCTGGCCCAGGAATGTCCTATCCCCTTCAGGAGAAGCAGCAAGCCTCCCATGACCAGACCCTGCCATTCTTTAATTGAGGGTTCTCCTATCTTACTGCTTCTCAGGGTAGCTGGCAAGCTTGGGAAGTGCCTCTCTTTCATGTCAGGCCAAGCACAATCAGCTGGTCAGGCTTTGGTGTCTGTGCTTTTTACCCTGCCTGTTGTTCCTGCAATTCCACTTCAATGTCATCACAGATCCTTGTGTTCAAGGGTTTCTGTGCAAGCTACCCACTTCAGTATTTACTTTACTGATTCATGAATATTTTAAAACACATTCCCCTTGGAATCATCAAATCCTATTTTTTACTTAAAAATTCAGGTGACCATCAAATGCCTATAGACTGTAGTTTAATCACTTGTAGGCAGTTCTGAAGATACACTCTTTAGCTAATCTTCATTTCAAGGCTTAGGAAAGACTTCCCTCACCCATCACTTCAGTACCTCAAACTTGCTGCTCCCATTGAATTGGAAAAGTGATACAAAAGGGTGAAGTGCTTATTCACAGAATGCTAGAGGTTGGGAGGGACCTCTGGAGATCATTGGGTCCAACCCTTCTGCCAAAGCAGGATCACCTAGGGTAGTCTGCACAGGAATGCATCCATGTGGGTTTTGAAAGGCTCCAGAGAATGAGACTCCACAACCTGTCTGGGCAGCTTGTTCCAGTGCTCCATCATTCTCACTGTACAGAAGTTTCTAATCATGTTAAAGTGTAACCTTCTGTGTTCAAGTTTGCATCCACTGTTCCTTGTCTTATTACTATGCACCACTGAAAAGAGCTTGGCCCCCTCCACTTGACACCCACCCCTCAGATATTTATAGACATTGATCAGATCCCCTCTCAGTCTTCTCAAGACTCAGTCTCAGGTTTCTCTTCATAGGGGAGATGCTCAAGTCCCCTTATCATCCTTATGGCTCACTGTTGGACTCTCTGTAGCAGATCCCTGGGTTGCTTGAACTGGGGAGTCCAAAACTGGACACAATACTCCAGGTGTGGTCTCACCAGGGCAGAGCAGAGGGGAAGAAGAATCTCCCTAGACCTGCTGGACACACTTGTCTTGATGCACCCAGGATACCATTGGCCCTCTTGGCCACATGGGCACATCGCTGTCCCATGCAGAACTTGCTGTCCACTAGGACTCCAATGTCCTTTGCTGTGGAGCCTGCCCTCCAGCAGGGCAACCCCTAACCTGTACTGGTGCCTGCTGTTGTTCCTCCCCATAAAATATTAAATTTAATATTTTCATTAACCTAGTTTACTGCCTTCCCATCTGCCCATTACCTGCAGAGGACTTAAGAGAGAAGCTAAAAGAAATGAACTTTTCCTGCTGTTGTCTGTTTAGCTTAGGAAGTTGGTGCACAGCTCACACCCATTCTCAAAACCATCTAGAAGTATTTACATAAGACTCTTTGCATTATATACCAACCTCTGCAACACCAGTATTAACTACTGACATCTGCCAAGGCTGACTAGTAAGTGCTTTACAGTATCAATTCATCCTAAGCAAAAAGCATGTTTGAGTGCTGCAGTGCTCTTGTTAATGCCAGTAAGAAGTATCAGAGCTCATATGACACCTAGCAGAAATTAGTACCCACATTGAAAGAAAAGCTTTTGTTATTTTCCAGAGTATTATGTGGACTTTATTGAGATGACTGCATCTGACACCTGCTGTAATATAAAATGCAGCTATAATTAGCCAACTGATGCTCTCCACAGTTTAGGTCGAATCCCTTCTGTGGGAATTATGCTTTAAAATATTCAGAACTCCAAGTGGCTCTCATTACATTTAATTTTTACTTAGAATTAGGTGGTCTAGAAAAAAAATTTAGGATTGTAATAGCCCCCCGCTGAATGCCACACAGCAACGTGAAAACCCATAGATTTTTTTTTCCAAATAAAAAAATGAGAACAGCAGACTACACTACAGCCTTCAATTGAAGTCTGGCTTTGCTTAATTGTACTTTTTGCACTCATCAGTCTCTCCTCTTCAGAGCAAGCTACAAAAATTGCCTGAATAGCCAAAGAAAAGTTTCCCACAGTCACTGGCCACAGAAAAACACCATTGTCCTTCCTCACAGTTTGATGGACAACATTTCTATAAATGGGTAGCCAGTCTGTCAATGGTACCCTTGCTGAAAAGGCAAAAGAAGAGAACAGATTCTGCCAATATCTGACAAAGCATGTTAACACATAATCAGGCATTCACTAGTCAGGCAGCTGCCCCTGGGACCTTCATAACACAGGTGCCTTTAAGCCATTTCCTATTCACAGATAATGGAAACAAGCAGGAGATACCTGGGAAAGGAGCAGTCTATTGTGGCCTGTCAAATGTCCATCTCCTAGGCTGCCTGCATAAAAACAGAAAGAGCATAAAGGAAACTTCAGCCTGAGCTACTAAATTATAAACCAGCAAAATGCTCTCCAACTCCATAACTTTAATCTTGGTTTGAATAAAAATTAGAAAGGTTAGTAAAGGAGCACCGTGCCTTACAAGACATACCTTCTTCATTCTTTTCTCTGCATCAGACTGGGCAAAAGACCTGTCATGTCTCCAAGGCCAACGACTAGAACAAAGCCAGCAGTGGTGGTCCCAAGATTATCACCTTCACCCACTACAGCTTTTTTTTTTTTGTGTGTTTTTTTGTGTGTGTGTGTTTTGTTTTTTTTTTCCATGGCTAATCTGCTCACTTCTTCACCCACCCTAGATTATTAAATTCATTCTTTAACTGAGGAAAATGGAATTTGCTGATGGAGCACTCTGGTGTGACAAAAAGTTGATTAAGCTGCAGGGCAAAGACTCTTTTCCCTCTCTTTTACTGATTTGATCTCAGTGAGCCAAACAAACAAGTGACATTTCATAGTCCAATGTTACCTAAAGGGCAGTAAGCAGAGCAATCATTTCAGCAGTTAGTAGATCATGAGGAGACAACATTTAGTTTTATGCAAAAGAAAACATTTCTCTCTTTTGTGACTGTGAACAGATATGCCTATTTCATAAACTCAGCATATTAAATGCCCAAATCTGTAGCCCCAAGCAGGAACTCAGGAATCTCATTGACCTTTTCATGGTGATTTTCATAGCATTGCCTTCATCTTTAACGCTAGGCCCATGAAAAAAAATTATCAGACTCTATGGGAGTTCCTGGTGGAAGCAATATCAAGAAGAAGGTTTCAGGAGATGTATCACAACCACTAGAACTGCCCTGACGTTGTTGGGAGGCTGCTGCAGGTGATGCAGTCTCTCAGAACATAAACTGCTGCAGTGCAGCACAAAGCATTTGCTGAAGCCAGAACATGGCATGATAGGAACAAGCAGGTATGGAAAGGTCTTCTGTGGACTTCTTTATGAAACAGTGCTGATGTTTTGCCTACTCCTCAAGCAAAAGTGTTCCAAAAAGTACAGTCATGATTTCTCTATGCATTTCTACTCTTTCATAGAGTAGATATGTATATGTATATGTATATGTATATGTATATGTATATGTATATGTATATGTATATGTATATTCAAACCAGAGAAGTTTCTGCAAGGAAGCTACTGAAATTGAATTCATAGCCATAATGAAACTAAGATTAAGTGAAGAATTAAAAAGATTAAGGTAAAAGATTATAAAAATGCAATGAAAAAAAAAGCTTAATATCTATGACAGCTTTTGTCACTTTCTCTTGGTCAGTTCTGAGGCTTCCATGTACTACAAGGTTTCTTAGCACTGCTCGTACCTGTGCAGCTGAGCTGGAGTTGCATTTCTCAACATTTTAAAAGGACTGCTTATTCTTTGTTGAATCAGCCTCAGGTCATTATCAATCTTACAACCTAGGCCCAGTCTTGCAAAGGCTTTTACACACAGGCTTAGCTTCATGCACATGAATAGTCCTTTAGAATTAATTAGAATGATTTGTGCACAGAGTAAGCAGGTGCATGACTAGCTTCACTGAAGGATTGGGACCCAAAATGTCAAAGACTCCATATTCTCTATTAACAAATGCCTCTTCTGCATTAGAAAAATACTGACAGCGTAAAGATGAGTGTGATCTTTTGTTTTGTCCATTTACTCTAATACAATGGAGATCGTTCATATAACTTTATAGTTACTTTATACCCAAAAAAGGCTTTATGCATTTACTCATACAGATACAGAAGTTGAAGAATACTGCAGGTGGTATGAACACAGAGTGATACATCCAGAGGAGCTTAAGGCATTTAGGTGCCTATCTTGCATTGTAATAGTGACATATTAACCCCTTAAGGCTATTTGGAGAGACTTGACTCAACTCAGCTACATAATATAGGTCCCTTATTTCAACTACCAGCCCATGAATTTCATCTGTAAAGCAGATCTGGATCTAGTTCCTGAAGTCAGTGGAGGAACCTGCTAGGATAATGTATGATTGACTGGGCCAATAATGACAGATGCAGTCTATTAGACAACAGCTCTCCAGCTACTGAGGTATAATTTTTTTTAAGCTAAACTCCTGAAGCAGGAAGTAAACCTAAATTTGAGCAGCTTAACAGTCCCACAGAAAAGGATAGGAAGACTACATGTTTAGAAAAAGGCTTGGCTCCCAGCTAAGCTGTATGAAAAGCTTGTACATAGCACAGCTGAAGAGCTCTATTTTAAATATTCCTAAGCACCCATCACTATTATTTCTTTTAAAATAATAGTCAGATTACACTAATAAAGATGCAAGCTACAGCTTTTAAAATCAAGCACTCAGCAATCAAGGAATCCCAAAAGTTTCTCTGAAGTAAATGTGCTATATTCCTGTTTCCCTGTTAAATATAGATTCTCAAGTATGCCACTAAACCTGAGTTAAATGTATAATATGTGCAGCATGCACATATTAATGCAGTGGAAAATTATTAATTGTTAGATTATCTTCAGGTACGAGTGCTTAATTTTGCAATGCTTGTGTCAATTTACTGACAGTTTACAGACAAGAGAAACACTGTGAGCACAGACACCTATGCCACAAGACACCACCTACATTTTCATGTGGTAATCTCAAGAAGAAACTGTAGAATGGAGGTTTCTGATGAAACTTTTCAAGGTAACTGCAGAAGTCTAAAATTTGTGAGTGCAGAATGATTCTAAGAACAATTCACTGACATTTAAGAAGAGCTGATGCTGGGCTTTGCAGATCAGTTCTTGATCCCAAATTGTCTAACTGAACTGAAGAATTTTGTGCAGAGGATGCTAATCTTATCTGCAAAGAGCAGCAAGAAAGAGGAGACAGATAGATAAAAACTGCTTTAAAAAAGACACAGAAAATATAGACCAAAACAAGGTGAAGTATAGAGCAACCTTAGAAAAATCTGAAGGGAAAAAAACATTTGGAAAGGAAGGGCCACAGGTCAGTGTGCATGTCAGGATGAGGACACTAAACAGAAAGTGGGCAACAGCCTCATGAAGATTTGCATTTTGTTACTAACAATGAAGTTACTGTAAGTAATAAATATTGTTTGAATACTATTTGTTGTTTGTTGGGTTTTTTTTTTCCCTTTCTTTTAAATGCAAATACATCTCAGCTGTATTTCCCACAGGGCATTTCATACAGCTCCCATTCCAATCCTGTCTGAACAGGGCTTTCTCAATTTTAATAGAGTGAGAGAAACACCAAAAAGGTCAGCAAAGACATGTGCTTTGCAGGAATGCAGCTCTTATTGAAGAATTAGATTTGCAATTCAGAGCTTTTATTTGATGAAGTTAATAAGCTATATTTACATGGCTATATTTTAGGGAAGTGGGCTGAGTTTTTCAGATGAGGTATTGCTTAAAATTGGACACCAGCTAAAGTATCTTGGACTGGGATCAATAACCTTCGTTGGAGTGATGCCTTTTCCTGGGTAGCAACGGGAGTGATGTGCTCTTCTGAACCTAATGCTTGGAAAAAGAAAGAAAAACTTTTATTCTGCAGTAGGATTTGTTATGTCCTATTCTATTTTAATCCAATGGGTAGTATACTATCAATTTTCTACTTAGAAAAGGAAAACTACATTTACAGCAGTCATCACCAAACTGCACCACTTGCCCAGGGCTCTGGGCAGAATTCATAGAATCATAGGATCATAGAATGGTCCAGGCTGGAAGGGACCTCCAAAGGTCATCCAGTCCCACATCCCCACAGTCATCATGGACATCCCCAACTAGATCAGGTTGCCCAGGGCCACATCGAGCCTCACGTTGAATATCTGCAGGGAAGAAACCTCAAGCACCTCCCTGGTCAACCTGTTCCTGTGTTCCACTACCCTCATAGTGAAGAACTTCTTCCTGATATCCAGTATAAACCTGCTCTTCTTTACTTTGAAGCCATTGCCACTTGTCCTGTCACCACAGGCCCTTGCAAACAGTCCCCATCCTTCCTGTAGGCCCCCTTCAGATACTGGAAGGCTGCTATTAGGTCTCTCCGGAGCCTCCTCTTCTCCATGCTGAACAACCCCAGCTCCCTCCGCCTGTCCTTGTAGCAGAGGTGCTCCAACCCTCTGATCACTTTTTTGGCCCTCCTCTGGACCCTCTCCATCAGATCCATGTCCTTCCTGTGTTGAGGGCTCCAGACCTGCATGCAGTAATCCAGGTGAGGTCTCCCCAGAGCAAAGTGGTAGAATCAGAGTGTTGTTTTTATCTTTGAAGCTCCAAACTATTTCAGGTTGGGCTTTTTTCCCCACCCCTTAACTGTTGTCTCTTTTGCTTTTCTATGTGCTATTGCTGACATAAGCAGAAGTACACAGTGTGAGCTTTTCAATTCAGGAGAAAAATCTGCTTGTATGTTACTCAGGCTTCTTAGCTCAGCACTTCACTCTTCAGCACAACAAACCTCAACCACGGGTACATTCTGCAAAGCACCCATCTTTCTTTGGCTGTTAGTTAGGAACAAAATTAAAACATCACTTCAGAAACCAAATCATAGAGTCATAGAATGGCTTGGGTTGGAAGGGGCCTCCAAAGGTCATCTAGTCCAACCCCCCCTCCAATGAGCAGGGACATCCTCCATTAGGTCAGGTTGCCCAGAGACCTTTTGAGCCTGACCTTGAATATCTTCAAGGATGGAGATCCAACTATGTCCCTGGGAAACCTGCTCCAGTGTAATGCTACCCTCATGGTAAAGAACTTCCTCCCAATGACCACCGTAAATCTCCTCTTCTCTAATTTCAAACCATTGCCTCTCATCCTATCACTATGGGCCTTTGTAAACAGTCCCTTTCCAGCCTTCTTGTAGATCTGTGAAAAAATGTAAAGGCATAGCCTAAAACTACAACAAAGATTTAACATTACAATGATAACTCTGTCCTTGAATGTTGAAAGTAATTCCAGATGCTTAAGCAAACTGGAATCCAACAGGCTCTGGCAGGGTGAGCCCTTGATTGCTGAGAAAGCTGGCAGATTTAATTGCAAGCCAACTTTAAGAGGCAATGGGCACAAACTGAAGAACCATAAAGTTTCATCTAAACATCAGGATGC
This sequence comes from Melanerpes formicivorus, assembly GCF_026170545.1. Lineage (NCBI taxonomy): Eukaryota > Metazoa > Chordata > Aves > Piciformes > Picidae > Melanerpes > Melanerpes formicivorus. The sequence goes on along the minus strand of NW_027142401.1, from coordinate 5,075,252 downwards.
TCTTTCTTACTGTGAGGGTGACAGAGCACTGACCCATCTTGCCTAGAGAATTGTGGAGTCTCCTCTCCTATTTGGAGGTATTAAAAACCTGTCTGGACTTGGCCCTGGGCAGGTGGCTGTAAGTGTCCCTGTCAGAGCAGGGAAGGGTTGGACAATATGACGTCCTGAGGTCCCTTCCAACATCAGCCATTCTATGACTCTATGATTATTCCCTCCCTTGGCAGTCACATTATTAAAACATCTGAAAATGGACATGACTGCCAAGTTACACATATTTAAATCTTCTCTCTTTCTAAAAGTAGTATCTTTACAGCAACCCACTTCTTGCCAGTTCTCTACAAATTCCCTCTAAACTACCAGCGCCTTTCCAGCAACGAGAGCTTCCAATATTTTATTGTTTCACCAGCTTTAGTAAGCATGCCATGTAATTTTCTCTGTCTTTATGGGAAGCCTGGATTTACTGTGGCCAGCTTTGTTGCCAGAGGTGATTGCAAGTGTATTCATTTTCACTGCACAATACATGCAGTGAACATATAATCATATTTTGGAAGCATTCTGCTCTGGTCTGACTCTTCCACTAGATATGAATATTAAACATACTTTGCCTGAGATGTATTTGCACATTTTTTCCCTATTCTCATTTTCTTACATGCTCTCATTTTTCTAATCCCTGAAATCACTTTGCATTCTTTCCGTTCTATTCATGTTTGCACAATGCATTACATAATTTAATCTATGAAATCTCAGATTATAACAAAATTTGTTCAGATAGCAGCTGCAACATGGATCAAAGCTTCCTGAGATAGTGCAAGTGGGAAGAAAATCTGTGCCCACAGGAACATCCCATAGGACATCGAGACACTTGAACGTGTCCAGAGAAGGGCAACAAGGCTGGGGAGAGGCCTTGAGCACAAGCCCCATGAGGAGAGGCTGAGGGAGCTGGGGTTGTTTAGCCTGGAGAAGAGGAGGCTCAGGGCTGACCTCATTGCTCTCTACAACTACCTGAAAGGTGGTTGTAGCCAGGAAGGGGTTGGTCTCTTCTCCCAGGCAACCAGCACCAGAACAAGAGGACACAGTCTCAAGCTGTGCCAGGGGAAGTTTAGGCTCGAGGTGAGGAGAAAGTTCTTCACCGAGAGTCATTAGTCATTGGAATGGGCTGCCCAGGGAGGTGGTGGAGTCACCATCCCTGGAGGTGTTCAAGAGGAGATTGGATGTGGCACTTGGTGCCATGGTCTAGTCATGAGGTCTGTGGTGACAGGTTGGACTCGACGATCCTCGAGGTCTCTTCCAACCTTTGTGATACTGTGTGATTACTGCTTCTCTAACAAAATATTTGCCACCAGCAGGAAGAAGGCCAAGATCCAGTTTCTGCTTTGTAGATAATAGTTGGACACCAACAACTCTGCAGACTACTTTATGGTCTTTTGCCTACTTGTAATGATCACTGAATTAAAAGGAGCACATCACCTTCACTGCCTCTTGATATCCTCCACTTTCATTCATTCTCCATTATATTTCCATGTGTGACCTCCAAGTGTAACCTCCAGTACCTTTCTCATATTTATGTGCTTATGTCTTTATTTTTCAGTTGAAATGCTGTGTACTCCAAAAGAACCACTTGGCAGAGATAAAGATAACATGCTCAAAAGCAAAGATCTCAGGTCTCTAAATAATAAACCTATATCTAGCTACTGCTAAAGAAGGCATACGCTTGTGTTATTCAGAAGTGGAATTTTTCAGATAGCTGAGCACTCATCAGCTGAAATTAAAACTTGGTTCAAATGTCTGGACTTGATCTACATTTGCAGGTCATTAGAGATTCAGCCAGAGCAAATTGCCTCCAATGACACTGAGAAGCAATGGTCAATGACACAGTGTTATATCTATGCTGGCCAGAAAATTTCTTGCCTGTTTATTCAGTGTTATAGAGCTAGTGGGAGCAGGGGAAAGCAGACTGTGTTTTTCTTTATTCTTGAAAGCTTCGTGGTTTGATCCAAATGAGATCATTTTGTTTTGCAGAGTTGCTTCAGCTGCCTGTCCAGAGAGAATACTGCAAGAGGAAGGGCAAGCTGAAGGAGCCAGTCCTTGACCATGAGTTGGAGTTAGTATTGTTGGACAGAACTGTGAAATAAAATTCCACAAGCTGTCTTAACTGACTACTGTGTTCTGTGTATCTGTTCCAGACATCATTTTTCTTTGACAAGAAGGGTATGTTTGCAGGAATTAAGTAAATTTCCTTACATTTCAGAGCTTTGAAATCAAGCTCAACATGAGCTCTCAGTGTGCACTTGCAGCCTGCAAAGCCAGTCAGATCCTGGGCTGCATCAGGAGAAGTGTGGCCAGCAGGTCAAGGGAGGTGATTCTCCCCCTCTACTCAGCTCTGGTGAGACCCCACCTGGAGTATGGAGTCCAGTTCTGGAGCCCCTATTACAAGAGGGATATGGAGGTGCTGGAACGTATCCAGAGAAGGGCCATGAGGATGGTCAGAGGGCTGGAGCACCTCTCCTATGAGGACAGACTGAAGGACTTGGGGCGGTTCAGTCTGCAGAAGAGAAGGCTCTGAGGTGACCTAATTGTGGCCTTCCAGTATCTGAAGGGGGCCTACAGGAAGGCTGGGGAGGGACTGCTCAGGATCTCAGGTAGTGATAGGACTAGGGGGAATGGAATGAAGCTGGAGGTGGGGAGATTCAGGCTGGATGTGAGGAGGAGGTTCTTCACCATGAGAGTGGTGAAGCCCTGGAATGGGTTGTCCAGGGAGGTGGTTGAGGCCCCATCCCTGAAGGTGTTTAAGAGCAGGCTGGATGAGGCTCTGTCCAGCCTGATCTAGTGTGGGGTGTCCCTGCCCATGGCAGGGGGCTTGGAACTAGATGATCCTTGTGGTCCCTTCCAACCCTGACTGATACTATGATACTATGATACTATGATCAGGAAAACATTCTGCAGTAAGCATTTCTGAATCCAAAGAGCCGTTCTCACCATCTGAATCAAGCCAAACACCATCTAGCTTACTGTAGATAAGATATTCTTGCAAAACACTGCTGTCTCTGACATACCTTTGTAACCATTATCAAGTTATGAAGTTCTCTTTGGAACTAATTTTTCTCTGGAACTGAGCAGGACTTTCTCTGCTTGAGTCTTCTCAAATATTAAAGTTGGTTACTGATTGGAGACACAAAATACTGTGCCTTCAGTTTAATGGGCTTTATTTTCACTGAACTATGGTTAAGTTTCATTTTAATGGAGAGGAATGCCTTTTAAATGCTCCCTAAAATATAAGCCAAATAAATTAATCTGCCTTTCTGACATTTTTATTTAACAATGCTTTAGTATTTGGATATACAATACCACTCATCATTTCCTGATGGAATTAAAGATACTGGGGGTGGGGGGATAGAGAAACATATGAAGGTTAAAGGATCAAAATTAGGGTATCAAAGAAAACATTAGGTAGGGAATCGTTGTCAAGTTTCATATTATCCTAGGAAAGAAATCAAGTAGACTATTCTAGAGGAAATACAATCTTGCAAGATATGTAGTGAGAGTACTCTGACAAACCTGCTCTTTTGTGACCTGATGAAAAACCAGCCTTGCTGTAACCAGAAGAGCCAAGAAGAGCACATACGAATGTAAAAAAACCAGTGAAGGTGTCACTAGAAAAGCACAGCTGAAGGGTGGTTGTAGCCTGGAGGGGGTTGGTCTCTTCTCCCAGGCAACCAGCACCAGAACAAGGGGACACAGTCTCAAGCTGCGCCACGGGAAGTTTAGGCTCAAGGTGAGGAGAAAGTTCTTCACGGAGAGAGTTGTTAGCCATTGGAATGGGCTGTCCAGGATGGTGGTGGAGTCACCATCCCTGGAGGTGCTCAAGAGGGGATTGGATGTGGCACTTGGTGCCATGGTTTAGTCATGAGGTCTGTGGTGACAGGTTGGACTTGGTGATCTTTGAAGTCTCTTCCAACCTTGGTGATTCTGTGATTCTGTGAAACAAGCACTGTCTCCCTCTATGACCTCAGCGGAGGCACTCCTCTAAGCGTGCCTGCCATGTGCCCATGCTGACTGCTCTGGGTGGCCTGCTGGCAGATGGGATAGGGCAAAGAGGCAATGAAAAGGGTGATGGAGCAAGGTGACCTTGCAGGGAGAGGGGGTCCCCCAAGAGGTGCTGCAATCTAGGGTTCAAAGCCTGGTGGTACCAGAGCTGCCAAAGCAGCACACAGAGGTGAGCCTGCACCCATGGACCAACAACATATTGTGACTCTGTGACAACCAAGGTGATCTTTTACATGACGGCTGCAATGGACCCGAGCTGGGAAGAGTTTCGAGGTCTCAGAGAGGTCTGAGGAAAAGAGCAAAACTAAGATGCTTCTCAGACTTGGGAAACGAGGCTTCTTGCCACGTTGGATAGGTACTGGAAGGGAGGGTCCTCCACACACCACAGCATGGAAAACCTGGGAGCCAGGGGACAGCAGGCATGAGGCTGATGGCAGGCATGAGGCTGATACCAGCCCGGGCCCTGCTGCCACAGCCGCTCCCAGACGCAGGAGCAGAGCTGTCCCTAGTCGAGCAGGCAGCCAAACAGAGCAGGCCAGCCAGGCTCAGTCGCCTGTGATGAAGCCCCTGCTCCCCACCTCTGCCGGGAGCGGGGACCCCCCGCCGGCAATACCGGCCGGCACCGCACGGCGAACAGCTCCCCGCGTTCAGACACAGCCTCCAGAGCGCAGTCGGCGATTGGCTGCCGTTCCTGTCCATCAGTTCACAGGGGCGGGGACAGCGGTACGGCCACCAGAGGGGTTCGTCATCGGGGAGCGACGCCGGGGACGTTGCTGTGGCCGCGGCCCGGCCCGGTGTCATGGCGGCGGCGCCGCCGAGCCCGCTCCAGCCCGGCGCCCACGCTCCGGTGATCGGCGCCAACCCCGCGGCCTCGGAGGTGGCAAGCAGCGCCCTGCGCTGCCTAGCTGGGCTGGCGGGGCAGGTGAGTAGGGGGCGGGCGGAGAAGAAAGCCTGGGGCAGGGCTGGCCCGGGCGCCGTGGGCCGCACACCGCACTGGGCTCGCTCCGCTTTGGGGGTTCCGAGCGGGGCGTGCTCCTGTTTCTCCCTGGCCGGCGGGGCCCTTCTAGGCGACAGGGCGCCCGAGAGAAAAGAAGCTTGCCACAAAGAAGGGAGCGGCCCTCTTCTGGAGGTTGTTCATGCCCGCCTGCGGGAGAGGTGAAACTCCTGTCGGGGCTGCGGGATGACGGTGCCGGCTGCAGCCCTCCTGGCGGTGGCAGCCCCAGGGTGCGTGGCTGCCGCCGCACCTCGCAGTCGTGGCCGGGCCTTTGCCTCTTAGTGACAGGACGTCGCATCCCACTTTGTAGTTTAATGGATGATCTCTCCCGTGGGAAACTGCAATCTGCCTAATTGCTGTATCTTAACAATTAATGATTCTGATTTGAAAAGCTACTAAAAGCTCACTGTGCATTAAATCAAAATAAATGATCGGGAGCTTGAAGTTGGCCTTGGCTCGGTAATAACATCCTTTGAAACACCAGTGTCTCTCAGTGGGTCAGGATTTTTAAAGCAGCTTTACTCGGTGGTACTTAAGTTGAAACATCTACTTTAGGTTTAGGAATGGCAATGAATTATTTAACAGATGTTATGGTAGTGGTGGGAGGCTCTTACCAAGGAGAAGGTTTTAGTAACAACTTAATTATTACCATAAATAGTTTACAGATAATTCCTTTTCCACTGTGGAAGCATATATGTGGTTCTAGGCAGTAGAAGCTTCTTGCTTCCGAAATTAGTTGGAAGGTTGGAGGCCAGATGATGTACATATACAATGTATACATATACATACAAACTTTCTTTGTTGCAAAAATACTTAGAAATGGACTTAGGTGCCAGCTGATCTGAACTTATTTGTAGAGCATTTCACCTCTCATCTAAACAATTGTATATTGTATCTGCTTCTCACCTCAAAGTCTGCAGGTAATTGCCTCCATTTTCAAACAAAAGCCACCAAAACTAAGGCCTGAAAATTAACCAACTGACTAGTAAGAGTCTCAGCTTTCTGTCACCTAGCTGTTGAGCAGTGCTAAACAACTTGATGATCACACACTGCTGGTTCATAGAATTGCTGAGATAGGAAAACTGTGTATGAATCGAGGACAAAATAACCCATAATTGTTGTGGTGAAAATTCTAAATGTAATCAATTAATAACTAGTGGCTGTCAGTTTATTTGGATGCAGTACCGTTGTTCATACTGATGTTCCTACACTGTTAACAAGTGAAAACTTGAACTCTTTGTTTATATGAAAAACACAAGGAAGAATGAAAAATTTCCTAAGCTAGCACAATCATCACAGGCTTGAATATTAATTCTTTTCAAAACTACATTAAACACTGGTTTCCCTCTCTTCTTCAGCAGCTTATTTGTTCTCCAACATTTTAAGCTCTCCAGTGAAATGCTAGACATAGGGAAGTGATTCTAACAGTATTTGAGTGTGCAGAGTGCAGTTGCAAGAGTCTAGTTCAGAGTTGCTACATCCCTCCAGTAGAGTTACAGTGGTTATGGCTCAGTAAAGTTGTCTCCTTTGGTGTTTGGTGTGTATTCTTTCTGTGACAGCAAAAGCATTTTATTGTGTGCTGCGCAGACAGTTGCTCCATCTTAGTGGAGAATGCCCTTTTAATTGCTCAGTCATGATTGCTTCCAGTTGTTGAGCTACACTCTTGTCTGCCAGCACTTGAGTTCTGGTAGATGTAACTGTGATGTTTTACCAGCCTACTGACTTGAGCAATCCATCTTGCATTTTTGAGTGAGACTACTGATTACCCATTTCCCTTTTACATAGATGAGTGAACATGTGCTGGGTCATTAGTTGTCCCAGTCTGTGATCTGTCATAGTAGTTTAAGTTGGATTTATGCTAGCAGGTTGGACCTTAAACAGGAATATTTCTGGCACAGGAATATTTTTACTAGAGCAATCACTTGCAGCACAACGACTGGAAGGACATCTGGGGCTCGCAGCTCTTAAATCCAACGTGGCTGATGGTGAAAAGTTCTTTTAATCCCCAAGTGAGAGTCTTTCATAAAACAATTTCAAAGGGCTGTAGTGACTTAGGATCCTGTAAAATGCTACAGAGCAGGTAGAAAGATGTGAAACACTGAGAACATTAATTCTCTTTTACTAGAAATATGTTTGGGTGCAGGAGGGGTTTATTCTTTACTTAAATTCTAAAAACAGTGTCTATGAGTTTAAAATAGCACTGGCCTCTTGAATCATTCTAAATCAGAAGCTTCACTGGTTTTGTACATTCACCCACCTGGACCCACAAGCTATGATACAAGGCACACACCAGCTGATTCTTTTTGAGAGAGGAAACTTATTGGGAAGTTGCAGTAGGACTCATATGTTGTTTCAGTAAGATGACTTGCATCTACACCTTTTTTACCCATGAGTGGTCTGTGATGTACCATATCGCAAATGTCACACTAGAAGCTTTGGGAAGAGGTAGATGCTTCAGATGATCCCATACACACGGTGGCTGAATTTGTGAAGTTTTATTCTTGGTGGATTTTATAAACATTTCCTAAAACATTACATCCTGTGCACTTTGTGTACTAAACAGGAACAACCATTTGTGTACAGTCTAAAATACATCATGTATCTTGTCAGACTGTCTCCTTTGCTGTGTAGTTTGGAATCCAGTGCTGGATTTAACAAGGCAGTTCTTTGACTAAAGAAGGAAGGCTCAGGCTTATAGTTCTTTGCATACAAAATTATATATGCAAAGCATTTAAAGCTAACTTGGAACAACTTAATAGCCATTGCTCTGCCTTCAGAGTGATGGAGGCAGTGTTGTGTTCAGCTCTCATTGTTTCTCCATACACTGTGTGGTGGATTCAGGAAACAAATGCATACGCGTTCTGTGTTCTTGTCCATAACATTTGGTGCCATTAGATATCTTTAGACCATATGTTAAAGGTTACTTTTGTCATCTCCCTAAGGTCTCTTTTCCTTTTTGATTAAATAAATAATGAATGGAGTGAGATGTAGAAGTACAGGTGTGCACATGACTTAGGAATTTTTTGTCTCTTACAAAGTATTTGTAGGTCCTGTTGATTGTAAATGAGAGTTTTATCTGTATTTGGAATTTGGGGGATCGCTTAAAGCTTGTTTGGCTGGAGAACAGCCTACTTGGCTTTAGGAAATTAAAGTGCTTATTACTTCCAGATCTTGAGAGGAGCTTTAGTGTATCAAAAATGGCAAAGCTGGATATGAAAAGTGTGCAGCTCATTAGTGATTTATAACAGTGGCCTTTGTAATAGGAAATGGAAGTTTGTTTTTAGCTTATAGAGGATACCTAGTTCCTTTCAATAAACCAAGATTTGCTTTGTGTATTTTTCTTTATTGCTTTGGAAGTTAAATACTGCAATTCCTTGGCAAAGAGAACAGGCTATGGCAGTTGTTACTTTGATCTGAATGCATACAAAGGGAAATAGTGTGATTTGGGAACGGGTTTGATAGTGGTGCTGTGTAGTCTAGAGTTTGTTTAGCCTCAAGAGTTTTTGAAGAAGTCCTTTTTTTTTTCCCCCCTTCCCCAAACACTTCATTTTAATACAAAGCTTCCTTTGGATTAGCAGTGAGCAAAAAAAATGTCAAGAATGTGACATGGTGTGATATCAAGACCTTGGTCATGTAGGCAGAGATAGCTTTGCAGATCCTAGAATAAAATGCATGAACTTGTAGGAGACTGCCATCCCGGGTGGGTGTTTCTTCCTAGTGGTGGTTCTGTCAGCTGCTGAAAGAAAAGATTTGGGTGATTAACATGAGCAGTGTGTTTTCATACAATGGTTAATTGAATTCAGAATTGACTGAACGTTAAAGACCAAATTAATGCAGTAGAAGTGAGATTTTTGATTTTGAATATCCAAATGCTGGCTTGCTTTGGGAAATTGACAGCTGCTGGAATTACAATAATGTCAAACCTCCTCATACAAAAGTAGGTTCTGTATGACATTGAGCGTAATCGTTGTCCTGTAGAAGTCTTGTATGCTTTTGTGATGTTGATGCAACATAAAAACATAATTTTGTTGTGTTTGTTTTGCCCTCTTGAAGCTTAACCTTGGAGGTGATATCGTGAAAGTTGTAATTGATTGGAGCAAGCTTCAAAGCACATCAGCCCTTCAGCCAACATTGCTCTTTAGTGCACTTCAGCAGCATATTTTATGTTTGCAGGTAAATACATCCTTGGACATACTCAACTTGACAAAAGTGATCAACAACTGCATGCAGTTACCTTACCTGAGCTGTAACATTTCAGTAGTTTTGCTCTTACATTGCTGTGTCCAACTAAAAAGAATGCAAAATTCTTACACACTTGGGATTCCACTGTGCTTCATGGGTACTCTAGCTTATGGATAGTTCAGGTTACTGGTGGGAATAGCCTCTGTAGGTGAGCAGGCTGAATAAATGCAGCCTCATTGATTTCTAGGCTTGCATTGTAAATGCAATACATCTCCATCTATGGTGGGTTGTAATTAAGCAATAAGACACGGCAGGTGTGTGTCATGCTATGATAATGATTCCATGCGTTGGGTGAGTTTTGAGGCTCATGGAGTGCTTTCAGTGGTTCAAGAAGTGGCATTATCCCAGCATGACACATCCTGGAGTGTCTTACTGCAATTAAATATATTTTCAGCGTAGGTGTGTTGTGGGTTTTTTTTTTCCCCCTTTATTTTTTTTTAAGAGTAATTTCTTTGACATTAATGTCTTATCTTGCCAAGTAGCCAGTCACCCTTACTGACACTTCTTTTAACTATTTGCAACTTTCCCATCCTTGCAAAAGTAGGTGTGGTTTAGTTGCTTGGCAGGGGGGGTGAGCAGTTTGTCATCTGCTAAGTGAAAAGTTTTTTTTTGACCTTGATAGTTCATCTGTAAAAAGTGGAGATTTGAATACCAGGTTTTTGCTTCAAGTGCTTAGTCCTGAGAGGGCGAAAAAGGAAGTTCCTGTATTTGCTTGCTCTTTACGGTTTCCAGACATCCACCAGATCTTTGGTGTGATAAACAAAAAAGAGAAAACATGCAAGATAAAAGCAAGTAAAAATTGCATTCAACTGTAAGAACACTGCAGAGTAGGAACTTTGATTCTGTTTCAGGAAACACGACTGGTAAAAATCTTGTTGCCTTTAAAAGAATCAGCAAGCAGTGAAGTTTGGACTAGATGAAAGTGGTAAAAAATGAAAAAAGGGGGTGTGACATGTATCCATGTAGTGAGGGTTTGTTATTCCATCTTGTGCCAGAGTTATTGCAGTAGAATAAGCGTTTATTTTTTGCTGCTACCCATGTGAGTGCCTTCTCTCATTTAATTTCATGACCTGAGTAGATAATCAACCGTGTCAAGAAAAGCATGTGTTCAGGTTAATGCCTATGTATTTCATGTCTGTTTTCTCTCATTCACTTGGGCAACTGCAGTTTCAAGTGGAGAATGTAGTGCTGTGGTGATAAAGTAAAGGCTTTACAGTGGGAAAGCATTGGCTTTCATGTTAAGGAGGAAAAATACTAAGCCTTACTGTTCTGAGTAGGCATTTGAATGACATGTTAATTAAGTGGCATTGGTGCCAGCGGTTGAAGCTTTGATTTAGCTAGTGGCAGGCAGATTTTTTACAGAAATTTGGGAGTTTTCCTAGCCAAACTGTAAAAGGCACAGGTCAATAAGGCTGGGATCATGATGTACACAGAATTGGGAACTACAGCTTTTTTGCTTTTGCAAAAAAAATTTATCCCTGTGCTCCATCAGAGGCAGATGTAGTAATTCCTGAAATTATTTGTGTCTTACAGAAAATTTAACAGCGCTTGGCTTTTTTGCTTTTTATTCTGGGCATTTTTTTTTTAACCATTTTGCTATGGTTTGTTTTACTCTAACATAATGTTTTCTTTGTTCAGCCTCTTCTAGAAAAACTCCAGTCATTGATGAAAGAGGAAAACGTAGGCCATGTGGAACCTGCAGGTAAAACAGAGAGCCAGACTTGTGAAACAAGTTTAGATGTTTACGATGGCAAATGTCAGACTGAAGAAAAGTATGCGGCTTATGACCTGGGAGATACAAAGGATGCTTATATTCATTTTGATCCAGAAGTGGTCCAGATAAAAGCTGGGAAAGCAGAAGTAAGTGATTTGAATCTAAATTTGAAAATAATAATGATAATACTTTTACTAAGTTTTAAATGTTAAGACTAAAAGAGATACATGCCATCGTGTTTATTACCTGCAGATTGACAGGCGGATATCAGCCTTCATCGAGAGGAAACAAGCAGAGATCAATGAAAACAACGTCAGGGAATTTTGCAATGTTATTGATTGTAATCAAGGTAACTGGCTGGCCAGACTTTAATCTTCCTAGCAATATAAAGTGTTGGGTTTTATTTGGGCTTTATTTTGGTTTGGGGTTGTTTTATTCATTTCTTATTTTGTTTTTCTATTCCATATTTAAAGCAGAACTTTATATTAAGAGTGACTTGGTTTTGAAGTTGCATGTGCACTGCAGATGTTGTCAGATGGACAGAAAGAGAAGGAAAGTAGTCACTGGAAGACAAAGTTTATTACATCCCATACAGGAAGATTTTAGCTAGCACTGTGTTCATTCTGAGAAGTGTGATCTTAAATCAGATGATTTTGTAGCTGTTGTCCCCAATGTTTTTGCTAGATACCAGCATTTCTGAATTGTCTTGTGAATTTGCCTGAATGTCTTGTGACTTGCATGTTTAAATTGAAGTTAAATTAAGGCTAGCTAAATGACAAAGAAGTAATTTTTGCAATAATTTTTAATTACTGGCTACTTAGCAAATCTTTTTCCTTTCAACATTACTTATGCTTTTGGTGTTCTTAATGCACCAGCTGGCACAACTGGCTGTATCTATAACTAAACTACCTTAAATCCATCTGTAAGGCTGGATTCCATTAACATGATCAGTAGCTCTGTAACCAAATGCTTCTTGAAAGTGAAGACACTTTTATGTACATAAGTAGTACAGAGACATTTTCTAAGTACCCATGAACCCAGATGTGCCTTGTCTCTGTGATGTACTTACACTTTCAGAGATCAAAGCTTACTGTTCCCTAAGCTTTACAGGAAGAGAGTTTAACTCCTTGAATATTAGTTGAAATGAAAATGACATCTGAAATCTAGTATGCTAGATAGCAAAACAGTGATTTCTAACATTGCTAATGAAATACAGAACAAATGCTGACAAGACCTTCCTCTGTATGTTCAGGCATAATAAAATATGTGTAAAGATTTGGTGTCTATGAACAGAGATTAAAATAGAAGCATTTGGATAAACTAAGATGGCCTGTACTGTAGGTTTTTGTGGTTAAACAAATTAAAGAAGTGACAGACATCAGAATAAATGCAGGAAGATGAGAAAAGAATGCAGACAAGTAAACTAGACCAGTCTAAAAGTAGAACATTTTTGGAAAGGGAGGAAAAAACCCCAGAGTAACAGTGGTAAGCAGGGAAAAGACTGCTGTAGAGGAAAAAAGAAATAGGTTACAGACAAACACAGTGAAAAGTGAGAACCAAATAAAATATAGATTGGAAGGAATTTGGTCCTGATCCAAGAAGCTTTTATACAGAGTGTGCATGCCTTTACATAAGTGACTTACCCAATTAAAACCAGTAGGTCCATGCAAGTGTGTGAAACTGTGAATAAGCAAATGTTTATGGAATGAATGAAGTTATTGGCATGATCTATTTCTTAAAAGCCACAAAGCTGATATTAGTAAGAATACTTTAAATTATAAAGACATAAAAGGACCTCACTTTTAAAATGTTATTATCATTCTTTGTTTAGAAAATAGCTGTGCCAGAACAGATGCCATTTTCACACCCTATCCTGGATTTAAAAGCCACATAAAGGGTAAGAAAACTATTTTAATACCCATTTGTTAAGAGTGTCCAGGTAGAACAGCACTGAAGAATTTTTACTTTAAAACTTGTTGCAAAATGTTCAAAAACTACAAACTTAACATACTGAGTTTTGACTCTAGCGAGTACTTCTACATCTTTGCTTACTTCTCCAAAGTTTCCCGTCTCATAACTGCTGCACTAAGCTGATGGTTGTACACGAAGGACCGAAACGAGGGATCCTGTTTTCACTGTCTGAAAGGAAAGATGCAAATGATAAAGTCAGACAGAGAAGCCAAACAGTTCTTAGCATTTCTTCCAGGGTGAAGCCAGCAGTCCAGTGAAAGAACTGAATCACAGAATCAGAATAGATTGAGTATAATTATCTTCTACTTTTTATTAGTCAGCGTTAAGTGTGCCATGGTCTGGTTGATTAGTTAGGGCTGGGTGACTGGTTGGACTTCGTGATCTTGGAGGTCTCTTCCAACCTGGTTGATTCTGTGATTCTGTACTGAACTAGAAAATGGTTTTGGGACACAGTGGAAGTTCTGAGACGCAGATTTATGCGAAGTGATAAGCAGGGGAACAAGCTCACCACTGTAGCACTACCCTTTGGAGAGGAGTAAGTAGTGTAGAAACGATTGTTCTCCAGAAGTTAGGGATAAAAGATGCTTGTCCATCTGTTGCTGTTGAGGTGTACACAAGTTACTCTGTGTTTAAAACCAACCAACCAAAAATCTCCAAAGAAAGAATGAAAAAATGCCTCTCTTCCATTTTGGGGAGTGGTAGTGTTCAGTTATCCACTCAATATCTTGGCTCGAGAAACCAGTTCATTATTCTGAATTCTAGATTATGGTAAGGTGATCTTAGAATTGTTTCAGTTGGAAAAGGTAAGTGTAAGCATTAAAAGGTCTTGTGAGCTATGAGGGAGGTGGGGAAGTGAATTTGCATTTTGGCTCTGATTAAGACTCACTTTTTTCAACTGGCTGCTGGTTTGTAACTTGGATGGTAGTGTACTACAGGAAAGAAGTTTGCACTTCAATTAACTGAAATCCAAACAGTTCATAACTGGGAATTGGAAGTAAAACCAGCACAAGCTGAAGCAACACTGTAACAGGTAGCCTTTATGAAGTACTGAGTAAGAAGATGTGTGCTTCAGTGTCTGGAGTTACCAACATAGTCTTCAGGTCTGCAGTACACACCAGTAGTCCTATCAGGAAGGACCTGAGAACTGACCATGTCTGATGAAGACACGGTTCAGCAGGGGAAAAAGATAGACCCAGGAGCAGTTGAAGAGTCTTGAAAGCTGTTAACCCAAATAACAAAACTTAGAGGAGATTCATAGGGGTTCTTCTAATTCTATACCTCCCCTCATCTTAACGCATTTATCTGGCCTTTTCTTAGCATTCACAACAGCTCACAAGTGCAACTGCTGTCAGATTGCAGATTTTCTGCTATTTACAGTATCACAGTATCACTAAGGTTGGAAGAGACCTCGAGGATCATTGAGTCCAACCTATCAACACAGACCCCATGACTAGACCATGGCACCAAGTGCCATGTCCAATCTCCTCTTGAACACCTCCAGGGATGGTGACTCCACCACCTCCCTGGGCAGCCCATTCCAATGACTAATGACTCTCTCAGTGAAGAACTTTCTCCTACCTCGAGTCTAAACCTCCCCTGGTGCAGCTTGAGACTGTGTCCCCTTGTTCTGGTGCTGGTTGCCTGGGAGAAGAGACTAACGCCTTCCTGGCTACAACCACCTTTCAGGTAGTTGTAGAGGGCAACGTGGTCACCCCTGAGCCTCCTCTTCTCCAGGCTAAACAATCCCAGCTCCCTCAGCCTCTCCTCACAGGGCTGTGCTCAAGGCCTCTCCCCAGCCTTGTTGCCCTTCTCTGGACATGTTCAAGTGTTTCGATGTCCTTCATTTACCAGCAGTTGATGACAAATTCTTAATGCTGCCTTTGAACACGAGTGTATGAGTGATTCTTGTACATTACATATGTAAAGCTTAGTTACTTGTGCAAAAATAGGAAAGCACATAGTTGTTCTTAATGTATGTGGGACACTTCGCAGGAGAGAATGGTGTGAAATTGATTTAATACAGGTTTTCATATTTCACTGTTTTGATTGTTTTAGTTGTGTGTACTTTGTGTTTCATGTGTATGTGTTTGTGTTCTCTGCCTAGTGTCAAGGGTGGTAAATACATATGGGCCTCAGACGAGAGCTGAAGGAGCACATGGGTCCAATCACAAAGCAAATGTGCCCATTCATGACTGTGGAAACCAGGCTGTTGAGGAGAGGTTGCAAAACATTGAAGCACACTTGCGGTTACAGAAAGGTTTGTATCGTGTTTTAATTTCGACATCGGTGTGCCAGTTCGTACTGCAGTTACCATTACTGGGGCAAAACTGGGCAAGTCTGTAAAGACAGTGACTGTAAATCAGTGGAGAGATCCATAACGCTGTTAGTACTCTAATGTTTAGATTCTTAACACTCAAAAGGAGAACCCAGATTTATGCTCAATTTAGGATGCTGAGTTAGTAGATCTACGCTTGCTGGCAAATGAGACAGCGGCATTGCAGACTGAGATTTAAAACAATATGGAATGTTTGGAGGTCAGGAATCTCCATAGCCAGTGGAATCCTTCTGCCTTGACCACTAAACATGAGGTTAGGACTCGGTCTTGCTTCATGGACATTGTGTGGGCTTGGGTTAGGATGAACCCAAAAGACAACCTGAAACTGTTTTCTAAACCTGGATGATTCTTGAAATAGAGGAGGATGAGAAGGTTGTTTCTCAGTATGGGGAAGGCAATACTTCCCTTCAGCCATGCAAACAGAAGCCCACACCTTTCACTAGGAAAAAAAAAAAGCCATAGCCACTGGGCTGCTGACTTCTTAAACAGTAGTTGCATTCCCCACCCCAGCCTGTTCTCTAGAATGTGAGACAATTATGAAGGAGGAATCAATATTTTTCCTGAAAAAAATGTTTTCAAAACAGGTGCCCAGACCTAATAAAATGAATGTTCCACACATCACACTGCAGGCATACACTGACTTTGTCAGCTGTACAGCTGTCTCAAAAATAAGGTGGGTTTTGTGTATGGAAACAGAATTTGCATGTGGCTGGACAGCCTAAGGTTACGACATGTAATAGCTATGGAGTTTATGCATGTCAGGGACAATGGCTGAGGGAGGCTTTCAAGAATCCCTTGCTTCCACATTGAGCCTGTGTTTGAGGGAACATGTCAGCTAAACTGCAGTATAGGGAAAGAGGATGAAAATGTGCAATTCTAGCTCAACTCCTGGCCAAACCAGCATTCTTAAGGAAGGTTTCAAGATGGTTTATTTACCTCAGCATCTGTGCAGAAATCTCACTCAGCTACCTGCTTTTCCAGTTTTTGTTTCTGATGACTGAAAGAGTTGTTCTTACCTGCTGTTTTTCAGAGCAATTTCTGCTAGTGCTAGCACTGCTCCTTTCCCTTTACAGTAAGAGGTGGCAATATTAAGAAGAGTGAGAGGCTAGCTGATTTAATTAGTAGCTGCTGAGTGATGAGTAGAGAGCAGAACCGAAGGAGGGAAGGTAACTGCGAAACTGTCCACCTGTAATGAGAAAAGAGTTGAATGGCACAAAAGACATTAGTGCTTAGCTCAGTAGTTTGTGGAACAGAATTTTCTTACCTAACCAGTGTAGAAATAAATGGAAACAGGTGGGAGGAGAAGTAAAAGCTTGCTAAGGCTTCGGATGTCACTGCTGTCAGAACCAACTATCATTTTCATTGGGGTAGCCTGTAGTTAGTTGTGATAAACAGCAATTTAAGTTTATAAAATACTGTGTGGCATAACTAAGATGCTTTCTAAGGCTGATCTCTTGATCAGTTCATGCACGGGTAAACAAATGGAAGCTGCTGCAGTATAGCTGCAGACAGTAAATGAGTTGAAGTGGTGTTTTTGGTTGCTATTGTTATGATGTTTGGGTTGTTTTTTCTTGGTTTGGATTTTTGGGCTTTTTGTTTAGTTCATTTTTCCCCCCCAAGGCTCTGTTACTCCATGGCACGCACACATTCCCCACCTCTGCTTCTCTCATCTGTGGCCAGGTGAAGTCTGTTCTTTGTCAAGTGCAACGCATACCTGTTCTCTAACATCTGATGCTCAGTGGAGATAGGTTTCCTTCAGAACAATCCTAGATCATGGAATCACAGAATATGTCTAGCTGGAAGAGACTTCAAAGATGACCCAATCCAACCTTTGACCCAGCACTGAAGGGTCAATGCTAAGTCCATGTCCCTGGATATCAGTGCTGTATTCATATGTGGTCTGCCATCCCATCTGCTCTGTCCTAATGTGGCTGTCTGTTTTGAAGTGTACTGTTTGGTGTATGACCCATGTGTGCTAAGAGTTATCATTAGTCGTTCCAGGGACCTTGTCAGACATACTTCATCACCTGCATAAAGTTGTCTGTTGCCTTCACTGATTGCACTGGCTTATCAATCAGTTCTTACCTTGAATGCTATTAATTACCCTTTGTTTTTATTACTCTGCCCACTCATTTCAGCTACTGGTTGATAGCTGGACTCGAAGAGTTCATTGGTAAAACCTCAGTTTTAAAGGCCATCCAAGCACTTTTCCTAATTTCTTTGTGTTTGTACTGGTATATTTAGGTGGTCCTGTACCAAGAGACATTTATCAGAGAATTAAGAAGCTTGAAGATAAAATCCTTGAGCTGGAAGGACTGTCTCCGGAATACTTTCAATCCGTAGTAAGAAATTCTCTCAACTTCTTTTAGCATACCCAAATGCATCTGGGACCTCTGTGCTTAATTCTGTGATAGACAAACACCTAAGGAGTCAGAGGGCACGGACTTCTGATAGATAACTCTGGCTCGGTGTAATGGTTATATTTTAATTTGTCAGTTCCTGTATTTCTACCTCATTTTTTACTTGAAATTAAATAGTATCTGTTTGGCGTTAAAGCCACTTGAACTTAACTCATTTGTAAGAAAATGTATTCTAGATGTTGGGTTTCTCCCCTCCTGCCTTAAAATCTGAAGTGTTTCTTATGACAAGAAAATTGACTAAAGTTTTCATCTCGATACAAATCATTAATGGCTTAAATCAGTTGAAATCCTCTGGGCCTCTGTACATGATCTGATTAGTAAAGATCAGCTATGTGAAATAACTTCCAATCAGATGAGGGAGTAAATCCTTTAAAAACTGTGTTGTGTGTGGCTCTGTGAGTTTGTTTTCTTTGTTGCTAGTCTTCAGGAAGAGTTCTGTCTTTCTGAATAGTAAACCTTCAGTCACCAAAGGAAATGAGAACAAAGAGAACTTCAGTTGTTACTGCATCAGGCTGTGCTTGGTTGTCAGAATTCCTTTTCTTTCCCCACGTAACAGTAAAATTGTCCTTTTACTGCTGATCATATTTGAATTTGTATCTTTTTCCCTTGAGACCAGACAAGAGCCATCTATTAAAAATCAGTAGCAATGTT
Source organism: Melanerpes formicivorus (assembly GCF_026170545.1). NCBI lineage: Eukaryota > Metazoa > Chordata > Aves > Piciformes > Picidae > Melanerpes > Melanerpes formicivorus. The sequence continues at coordinate 5,056,881 of NW_027142401.1, read as the reverse complement.
ATACATTCTTGTTAAATTTATTGTTTGTATTTGGCACCACTAAAATCTTTTGTTTGTGAGGCTATTCCTTCAAGTTGTTAGAAAGCAGAAGTCAAAACATGTGCTTCCATAAGCTGAAATTCCCACAGAAAGTGCTTTAGGGTCTTCTCTAGAATGGGGATCTGGGAAAACTCTGTGATGATGGCAAGAGTAGTGCTGTGCAGTAATGAGGTTTTTATTGTTCTTTCATATTGGTGTGGATACAGCAAAATTTTATGGGGAAAAAAAATTACCAACAGTTTCAAAAGTTGGATATTGATGTTGGTTTTGTCTGCAGGAATTTTCAGCTAAGTTCATAGTTGTTTTCTTCCAAGCATGGAGAAGCTTCATCAGCTTTTGACTGCTCTCTCGTAGTATTCTTGTGATCCAAAGTATTTATTAAAAAGGTTTCTGTTTCCATGGATTGGCAATCAGTGTCCTTTCTGTACTTTTAAAGGCTTTGGCCAATGTTGTTACAGAATTACTTGTGGTCCTCTTCAGTGCAACATTAAATCTGATTATATCTTTTCTTTAGAGCTGTTCTGGCAAGAGGAGAAAGGTTCAACCTCCCCACGTAAGTGCTGTTAAGTTTTTACCTTAAGTTTACGATGTTCTTAGTGAAAAGTGATCAGAAATTCTGCCTAGTAAATAGCTGACTTCTCAGAAATAGCTGCAGCAGTATTGGATAGCTTGCTGGCCAAGAAAGAGAGGGAATGAAACAGAAAATTAATGGGTGTCACGATGAAATGAATCTTCTAAGAGTCTCTAGTAGGGTAGGTGCTTTCATTGATCTGTAATGGTGTTAATCAAGCTGGGGGTAATGAGCCATTTGTGAATTCTGATCAGCCTGCTAGCAGACCTTCTGGTTGGGCCTTGTTTTGTGAATAGGTTTGTTTGCTTTAAGAATTATTTTATGTTTTTTAGTTATCCACTTTTACTGTTTCTTCATGAAGTAGAAATAGCCAACTTTGGCAACAGCGTTACAGAAAGACCTGACCTTATAGCAGATACTAACCTAGGTCAGTACTGCTTGCCATTTCCACTACTCTGTCAAATAAGGCAATGCAGTTACCATGTACATAGGCCAAAAGAGAGTATTTCTCCTGAGTGCAAGTGAGATGATAGCTGCAACACTGTCTGCTACTAGCCTTCACACTGGAGACCAGCGGGGCTGGGAGAATGCTTAGGATGGCATGTGGGCCATCTGAGACCGGAGGGTGTAGGCTTATTCCTCTGTCCTCTATCAGGTGAAATATTCTTACTAAAAGGGTGATGACCAGTTCTTTGTGTTAGATTAAAAGAAATAATTAAGAAAAGAAAAAAAAATCAGGTTCAGTGGGCACAGAAGAGATTGATTTTGGGGCAAGACCCTTCTGTGGTAAAGCCAGGTTCTGTAAGAGCTAGATAGTTTCATCCAGTGTTTTAATATGAAAAGAATCTTTTGTAAGTTTTATGAGCAGGTTTAAACAAGCATCTAATGGAAATTGCATGGATATATTAATCCATGATTAGGACTGTCAGTTTTCTCCAAGTTTACATTCCTTTTATTTCAAGTTTAAATAGCCATAGCCCTGATTCAGACAATGGTGCAGAAGTATTTCTGTCATTTAGCGTGATCTGCAGTGACCTCAAGTATCAAGTGCTAGGCCACTTATCTAGCAATTACAAGATGTAAATGATTGTGGGTTTTATTTTGTTCTTTTAGCAGAACTATTCATTGGCTGAACTTGATGAAAAGATCAATGCTATAAAACAGGCATTGCTGAGGAAAACAAAAGAAAGCAAGTCCAAGGAGGCTGAGCGGCTTCTTCGATAATACAAAACCCCTCTTTTCAGAATCTTCACCATGCTTTACCCACACCCACACCATAGACCTGAGTAATGTTCATTGGGGATGACTTTCACAGCGAAGCAAAGCCTGCATGTAAGCTCCTTTTGGATGAGCTTGAAAGCTTCCTTTCAGAAGAACTCATTTAAGAACAGTCTTACTAATGAAATAGTTGAAAATGAAGAATGTTTTAGGAATAGCATTCTAATAATCCATTCCCTTCTGTTATAAAGGAGGATCGCAGCATTGTTCATATGTGTCTTAGCCCACATACAAAAGCTATGTTTCACATTTAATTTGGTGGCTGAGTGTTCAGAAGGGCTATCTTTGGAATATTTCTCATGTAAGTAGTTTGCATAGACGTGTGAAATCAAATGAAATACTTACTTGTAAGTAAACTGTCTTAGGAATAAAACCAAACACAAAACCCCCTCTGCAGTGTGCATGTTTAACCTGCCTGTTTTCTTTTTAACCTCTGTATTTGCTACTGTTTTCACAGCTGTTAGAAATGATGTGAATTGCATTTTATGTTGGAAAGATGGTAACCTGTATGTGTCACCTGTGCTTCACTTCCTCAGTGTCCTGTAGGAATTCAAACTTCACACCATGCTAATAAAATTAATGTATTCTAAAGACCACTTCAGGGGAGGTTTTGACAGGCATTAGCTCTTCTCATCCTTGTACATGCATGCTTACATGACTTCTGAAGCACAAATTGTGGGTATGTAGTTAAAATTAAAGTCAGACCTTTTGCCACCCAGTTCAGTGTGATTTTGGGTTTGATGTGGTTTTGGTTCTTGTTTGTTTTAGTGCTTGTTTGTTTCCTTTTTAAATAAACCATTTTCTATTTATACCAGTTCTGTGGTTTATTTGTTGTAGCTGGCTTTTTCTGTAATGAATAGCTTGCTACTTGGAAGATCTCCTGCCAGAGGATTCTCATTCTCTTTCTGAAGATGGCAGCAAGATAGCTGTTAAGGCTTGAAAACATAATGACAAATGGTGTCCCTCAGTGGTCTGTACTGGGACCTGTGCTGTTTAATATTTTTATCAATGACATAGTGGTGAGATTGAATGCACCATCAGTAAGTATGCAGGTGACACCAGGGAGACCTGGACAGGCTGGAGAAGTGGCCCTGGGTGAACCTCATGAAGTTCAACAAGAACAAGTGCAAGATTCTGCACCTGGGCCAGAACAGTCCTCTCTATCAATAGAGACTGAGGGATGAGGCGATAGAAAGCAGCCATGAGGAAAAGGACTTGGGGGTGCTGATGGATGAGAAGCTGGATGTGAGCAGGCAGTGTGTATTTGCAACCCAGAAGGCCAATCACATCCTGGGCTGCACTAAAAGATGCGTTGCCAGCAGATCCATATTTTCCCTGGTGAGACCTCACCTGGAGTACTGTGTCCAGGTCTGGAACCCTCAAAACAGAAAGGACATGGACCTGATGGAGAGGGTCCAGAGCAGGGCCACAAAAATGATCCGGGTGTTGGAGCACCTCTGCTACGAGGCTAGGCTGAGGGAACTGGGGTTGTTCAGCCTAGAGAAGAGGAGGCTCTGGAGAGACCTAATAGCAGCCTTCCAGTATCTGAAGGGGGCCTACAGGAAGGATGGGGAGAGACTGTTTACAAAGGCCTGCGGTGACATGACAAGGGGCAATGGCTTCAAACTAGAGAAGAGCAGATTGGATATCAGCAAGAAGCTCTTTACTATGAGGGTGGTGGAACACTGGAAGAGGTTGCCCAGGGAGGTGGTTGAGGCCCCTTCCCTGGAGATATTCAAGGTGAGGCTCGACAAGGCCCTGAGCAGCCTCATCTAGTTGGGGATGTCGTTGCTGACTGCAGGGAGGTCAGACTGGATGGCCTTTGGAGGTCCCTTCTGGTCTGGACCATTCTATGAAGAGCACTGCAGCAAGACAGTAGCTAAGGAGACAAGAAGAGAAGCACCCTGGATGATTATTAGTATCATTTTAACATTAATGGTAGAGATATACTTGAAGAATGTCAAGGTATTCATCTTCTTTGTTATTAAATTTTTGCTATTGCTTGGTTTCAGGTTGTTAATTTCTTGTACACTTCATGCTCATGTGCCAGTCCTTTCCAATAAAAGTTCATTGGAAAGACTCTGATATAAGTTGCAGAGATTTCAGAGGTCTGCAAAGCTGTTGGAAGTTTCCCCTCCTCTGCTATGACTAGAAAGTACTTACTATCTTGTTGGCATGTCTCAACACCCTAACCAAGACCTTTTTCCTGATGCTGATCTACATGGTCTAAAAGAGCACCCAGGGTGTTGTTGGGAACTTCTTATCTTTGTTAAACTTTTATCTTTCTCTACTTGGTGAAACACTGGAACAGATTGCCCAGGGAAGTAGTAGAGGCCCCATCCCTGGAGGTTTTTAAGGATGTGGCTCTGAGCAACCTGATCTGGTGTGAGGTGTCCCTGCCCATGGCAGGGGGGTTGGAACTAGCTGATCCTTGAGGTCCCTTCCAACCCTAACAATTCTATGATTCCATCTAGAGCTAGCAATACAATGTAACACTGAGGATGCTTTCCCTGATACCTGTTTTCCACTTTGCTGCTCCTGGCATCTAGAAGCTTGTGCAAAGAGAAGCTGTGACTGCTGCTTACTGCATTTCTTGCTTGGTTTAAGGTCAGGCTTTAATTTGAAGTGGACAAAGGGGTAGTTTAGACATGCAGGTGCACTGCAGAGAAGAATTTACTGAATAGATTATACAGAAGCACTTTTTTGTCGGTCACTTACGTGATCCTGTTCACCATCCCCCAGCATATATAATCCCAGTAAGGTTAAAGGTTTACCTGTAAACAGACATTAGTGCTTTTGTGGAAACACCTCTTTTGCCTGCAGCTTTTCTGCAGCATGGCAAGAACAACTTGTGTATGGCAGGAGGCATTCTGCCTGGCTGTCAGTCCAGAGCTCTTCAACTGGCAAGCCATTGGAGAAAAATTTCAGTTTCATAGTTTCATTCAGGGTTGGAAGGGACCACAAGGATTATCTAGTTCCAACCCCCCTGCCATGGGCAGGGACACCCCACACTAGATCAGGCTGGCCAGAGCCTCATCCAGCCTGGGCTTAAACACCTCCAGGGACGGGGCCTCGACCACCTCCCTTGACAACCCATTCCAGGGTTTCACCACTCTCATGGTGAAGAACCTCCTCCTCACATCCAGCCTGAATCTCCCCACCTCCAGCTTCAGTCCATTCCCCCTAGTCCTGTCACTACCTGAGATCCTGAATTTGCTCCATGTTTTCTTTTTCATCTCAGGCAACAGTATCACAGTATCATAGCATAACTAAGGTTGGAAATGACCTCGAGGATCATCGAGTCCAACCTGTCACCATAGACCTCATGACTAGACCATGGCACCAAGTGCCATGTCCAATCTCCTCTTGAACACCTCCAGGGATGGTGACTCCACCACCTCCCTGGGCAGCACATTCCAATGACAAACAACTCGCTCGGTGAAGAACTTTCTCCTCACCTCGAGTCTAAACCTCCCCTGGCGCAGCTTGGGACTGTGTCCCGTTGTCCTGGTGCTGGTTGCCTGGGAGAAGAGACCAACCCCTTCCTGGCTACAACCACCTTTCAGGTAGTTGTAGAGGGCAATGAGGTCAGCCCTGAGCCTCCTCTTCTCCAGGCTAAACAATCCCAGCTCCCTCAGCCTCTCCTCATAGGGCTTGTGCTCAAGGCCTCTCCCCAGCCTTGTTGCCCTTCTCTGGACACGTTCAAGTGTTTCAATGTCCTTCTTAAACTGAAGCGCCCAGAACTAAAAAACACTGCCATAAAAATTATAAACACTGAGCCAATTCTTCATTAATTTAAGTTTATAAGTAAGTGTGGTGTAAAGTCTGTCTTGCCTTCAATATGTGGATGTTTGAGAGGTCTCAGCACCACTACCCAATGCCCCTTCCCTAGTCAGCAGTGGAAATTCTGTTGACATCAGTTGTTCATAAATGCTGGATTTGGGGATTTGCTACTGGAGTCAGTCACAAGAGTAAGAAGAGAACTTTCTTGGGGCAGTGTGAAATTGTAGATAAACACCACTTGGATTTGAGGTACAATAATTTTTTTATAGGTTTCCCTGTTGAGGAGGTCTTGCATTGAACATAACTGCAGCCCACTGCAGGATGATGTATCACAAGGTTCAGATGAAATTCTCTGAGCCCTTCCTACGTATGTCCAGCCTGTATATATATTAAAACTGCAGGCAGTTAGGAATGATGTTGCTTAATCAACTTACCCAGAACAGATATACCATTGTTCTGCTGTAGAGCTATTGTACTTAACCAAACCCAAAAGCTTATTTTGCTATAAACTGGCAGGATAGGAAAGAATGACCAAGGTATGTCCTGCTGGAGAGAGACTGTAACGTACTCCGGGCTGCCAAGGCTTTTAGAATAAACCTTTATTAGAATAAACCAAACCAGGTTGGAAGAGACCTTCAAGATCATCGTGTCCAACCCATCAACCAATCCAACCCACCCAAACAGCTAACCCATGGCACCAAGCACCCCGTCAATTCTCCTCCTGGACACCTTCAATGACGGCGACTCCACCACCTCCCCGGGCAGCCCATTCCATAGCGCAATCACTCTTTCTGTATAGAACTTCTTCCTAACATCCAACCTAAACCTCCCCTGGCGCAGCCTGAGACTGTGTCCTCTTGTTCTGGTACTGGGTGCCTGGGAGAAGAGACCATCATCCACCTGTCTACAACCTCCCTTCAGGTAGTTGTAGAGAGTGATAAGGTCACCCCTGAGTCTCCTCTTCTCCAGGCTGAGCAACCCCAGCTCCCTCAGTCTTTCCTCATAGGGCTTGTGTTCCAAGCCCCTCACCAACTTCGTTGCCCTTCTCTGGACTCGTTCCAGCAAGTCAACCTCCTTCCTAAACTGAGGGGCCCAGAACTGGACACAGTACTCGAAGTGTGGCCTAACCAGTGCAGTATACAGGGGCAGAATGACCTCCCTGCTCCTGCTGGCCACACTGTTCCTGATGCAGGCCAGGATGCCATTGGCCCTCTTGGCTGCCTGGGCACACTGCAGGCTCATGTTCAGCCTATCATCGACCAGTACCCCCAGGTCCCTCTCTGCCTGGCTGCTCTCCAGCCACTCTGACCCCAGCCTGTAGCACTGCATGGGGTTGTTGTGGCCAATGTGCAGAACCTGGCACTTGGATGTGTTAAATCTCATGCCGTTGGACTCTGCCCATCTGTCCAGCCTGTCGAGGTCCCTCTGTAGAGCCTCACTACCCTCCAGCAGATCAACTCTGCGCTGATGTTTTGAGATGCATGCTTTGAAGGAAATGCTTAAAATCTCTGGAGCCAACCAAGAGCTGAAAGGATAGCTTGAGCTCCACTGTAAGAACAGACCTGTATCCAAGTTGCAGCTGTAAAATTTCACAGACAGAAGACATCCCCTCTCCTTCTTTATACTTGCTGGAAAACTGATCTAGAGGTTTTTCTACATTTTGCCAATTTCCACGCTTCACTTTAGTTATTAAGGGCTTCCAGTTAAAAGATTTGTGAAAAAGGCAGCCATGCAGCACTGAAAGTTTGGAATTATTTAAGAAAGGATCTAAGAAGCCCCACTTTTCAGCCAAGAACATTTTGCCTCCCTTAGGGAATGCTTCACCTTGCTGTTTAGTGCCTCGTGTGCGAGATGTACTAAGGCATTGGAGCTTGTGTTACTGTGCAGTTCTGCAGAGTCTGCATGATGGGATTCTTTGCTTCAGATTCCCCTAAGCCAGCAACGATACATCTCTAGGAGGCTAATTTCTTGCAGTTGAGTGCAGGATTGTAATAAATAAACCCAAAAGTGAAGTGCCCTTTTGAACAGCCCTCATATCAGCAGGTAATATCAGTAATTTAGAAAACTCAAACCATTCACCATTCCATCCAATGTATTGTGATCAGTGCTAGGTGTATTTATTTATCTTTTAATACATCGTAAGTTACCTCTTTTTGTCCTAATTAAGACCTGGCAACACCACTGAGAGGTTTTAACCCCAGAATGCCAAAGGTGTGTTATTTGAAACAGAAGTCAACAGAAAAAGACCTGAGTAAAAAACCTTTTGGATGGATGAGTTTACAATTAACTTGCACCAGTGAGAGCAAACAAAACATTTCCCATACTAACAGATGCTGAACCACCCTTCCCTGAATGAAGACATGGAGAGGGGGGAGTTGAAATAGAGGGGGAAAAAAGCCTCCAGAAAGATTCCTTTACCTTTTCCCTTTTCCCATGAAAGCAAATATTTCCCCTAACCTTTCCTGCTGGAGACTAGCTGAGTACTTCAGGATTCTGTAGCCACAGGAATCTCTACCTTGATTTCAGCTGTGCTATAACATGAACTTCTATAATCCTCTCACAATTGCTTGCTACCACAAAGCATGTTGGAAAGTGGATGAAAACTATCCACAGCCCTGCAGGTTGCTGAGGATCCAGACAACCCGTCCAAAAGCACTGGGCTAGATGTTGCCTTTGCTGCCAGTATTGTCCTTACCCAGATAACATTCTCCTATGGCTAGGAATAGGATTTGCTGTCCTGTTGGATAGTCTATCCCACCCAAAAGCAGTGGGGTGTATCCCACCCAATTCAAGTGGTGTCCAAGAGACAGGTTTTCTTGTCATTGCTTCCTGGGATATATGGATTTGCTTTCTTCTGGCTTCCAGCTCTACCTGAGTGGGGGAGAGGTGCAAGTATGTACTGTGGAAAATCTGACTGGAGGAGGGGAGAGAAAGAAGAGCCCCATTTAAACAACTACCTCTGTAGATTTTCAAATGAGAATGCCTTGTCATGGACAAAACACTTAGACACAACAATGGGAAGAATAGGCATTGTTTGAAGCTATTATTTAGAAATCATCTAAATTTTTAAAGGTTAATTAGTGTAATTTACCCATCTTGGTCCTTAAAAAAGGGTTGTATGGGAACAATAAACGTAAGAGTTCAATCCATTTTATTTCTGCAGTTGATTCATTCACATCTGCTTAGCTTTTTATGACCACCTAATTGATTTGTAGAATTCAGTATAGATGGGCTACTGTGCATAGCTACCTTCATACCATTTTATATTATTGTTGCTCTGATTTTTATTCAAGGCCAAGCAGAGGGGAATGCAAGAGTGTGATGTTCACCTAAACATAACAATGACATTAAATTTCTATTTGGCTGTGAGACAAGAACAGATTTGTGGAGACAATCCACTGTGAATACAAATAAGTTGTTTATACAGCAATATAATAAAATTTCTTACTTAATTATGACCTATTTTACCGGTTCTACAATATGCTCTGCTATTATGAAGTTTTTTTAGCCACAGCCAGGCCTAATCAATTGTCACAAACTCATTTGGCTCCAAACTAGAATTATACCCCTCACTGACATTTGCAAGAGAATAAAAGCCTCTCTGTAGCCTGGTCTAGGATAATTCTAGTAAGTCTATACATAGTCTGTCATAGAGCTGTACAGACGGATGCTACATTATTTCATACAGAGTTTATGCACACAGAATTTTGCACTTGATGGAGACTTTTCTACTTCCCTTTGAGTTGTCAAAATAAAGAGAAGCTGGCTAGGTGTTTTCTGCCAAAGAGTCTCTTCTCTGGGTATGAAAACAAAGAGCATGAGGAAGTCACAGTATCACAGTATTACAGTACGTTAGAGGTTAGAAGGGACCTCCAGAGATCACTGAGTCCAACCCCCCTGCCAAAGCAGGATCACTTAGGGTAGTCTGCACAGGAATGCATCCAGGTGGGTTTTGAAAGTCTGCAGAGAAGGAGACTCCACAACCTCTCTGGGCAGTCTGCTCCCGTGCTCTGTCACCCTCACTGTAAAGAACTTTCTCCTCATGTTGAGATGAAATCTTCTATGTTCAAGCTTTTCCTTGTCTTATTAGTGTGCACCACCGAAAAGGGCTTGGCCCCCTCCACTTGACATCCACCCTTCAGATATTTATACATATTGATGAGATCCCCTCTCAGTCTTCTCTACTCAAGACTAAACCTCACCAAGGGCTCACCTGTAAACTGAATTCTTGCTCAGTTTCATTTTTTACTTTTCCAAGTACATGGGGAGCAGTTTGAATAACCTGCACTGTGGTTGTCTTTAGACAGAACAGTTGCTATCAACCTCAGATCCTGAATCATCCAAATAATTCTACAGAACACAGGAAGTTCCTTTCATTACCCAGTAGTCCAACTCCACTTTATGTAGCTGTAAATTCATGCATGGAACCTGTCTAGATAGTAGCAAGAAAGCAGCATATATGCAGGGATTGCAGTAATTAGAGGTACAAAATAATTTGCAGGGGAGTGCATACATCATACTGTAGATGTTTGCTTAAGCTTGCCAGCTGCTTTGCTTACCCACCACACAGGGACTTCATTTTGTGATTAGTCACAACAGCCACCACTAAAAAATCGGAAGAAACCTAGCAAGTTTCACTGACCAGATGTTTCCCTGGCCAAGAGGCTACGTAGCATCAAACAAGCTCAAATCCCGAACCACACTCTCTGCACAAAACTTCTGAAGGAAAGGAAATGTATGAGTTATTGCCTCCTTGTATGCATTAACTTTTCAGAATCTGATGTCACCAAATAATAGGATCAGAAAATGGGAGAGGAGGGCAGAAAGAGCCTTCTGTTTAATACAGACTAAACTACCAGTGTGGGAAGGCAGCCTGTTCAGATGATGCAGCTAAGCAGATTCTACCTCCTGTTATTTCAGTCATGGGGTGGAAAAAGAAATGTCGTGCTTGCTTGACTTGTCTACCCCAGTTTAACATGAGACAGCAGAAAATCTTCACTGATATGTTACAGTGGATTATGACAAAACCAGTGATGTTGTGGGGATGAGAAAGATTCTTCCTCAGAGTGAATACTCACAATTCTCCATTGTTACATGTTCCAAACAGTGTAGGAGGGAAACCTCTGCAAAATGGGGATGTTTTTTGAGCATTTAAAAACCAGTCTGTTAAAAGAGGCTGATGCCACACTCTCCAGCACAGGTGGCATAACAGGAAGCATCAGTTTAACAGGAAGCATCAGTTTAAACCCACACTTTAAAAAGTGTTTGATCTCTCCTTTGGTTTTACAATAACACATCTCAAACAGCAAACTGTTCTGGCCAGTGGATTCCTCTTTAATCCAGTAGAATAACGTGTGCATATGGACTCATCTTTTACCTGTGCCAAAGCATTTCACTGAGCACCTCTAATGAAATGCTAAGGCAAGAAAGCAGCAAAGAATGAGAAAGACAGGTACAGGAAAGGTGAAAATCTACTTCAAATGCAATTTGAAACAAGACAGTCAACAAGAGACAAAACAAGGTTCTTCCAGGTGGTGGAGCTGCAGAAGAGAAGACACTTTGAAAGCACAGATAGCTGTGAAGTTAGGAGAGCCCAGGCTGATGGAAGATGGGTCAAAGGAGAATGTCAGAGATTGACCTTGCAGGATGCTACACAGAAGAGTTGTTAGCACAGAGATGAAAACAAAGAAAAAGCAGTTTGACAGGAGAGGATGGAACCAATTCTGGTTACATGACTCTGGCAGGCTACTGCTGCTGAAGGTTACATAGACACCAAGAAGTCTGAAGGGTATCAGGTCATTAGCTGCACAGAGGAGAGCTGTTTCTGTGCAGAAGAAAAACAGACTATTAGTCCCTCAGAACAGCTTAGTGCAAAAGGAGTTTCTGACTCCTAGCAACACAGAGCCCCACAATTCTGCCTGTCAATGGCTACAGCCTTCAGGAACAGGTTTTCTTTATGTCAGTATCAATGATGCAGCTTATAACCAGGGTTCAGGGCTCTTGGAGAATCAGCTAAGGAAGGAACTGGAGTTGTGATTTAGTTTTTGTAACCCCACAAATGTGATTAATTGCAAAAGATTTGTTACACCCTTTCAGTTCATCACTTACCCAGAGGCTGCTGTGGGTAAACAGCAAATTTTGTCGGCTCACCTCCCTCAGAGGGAATAGATTTACTACAGCAAGAGCTAGAAAAACAGGTTTACCACATACTAACCACCAAGGACAGAGCATACCTTCACAGCCAGAAAGAAACCCTGCCATCCTTCCTCAATTCCATGTTCCCCATCATATCCCTACATGTTCCCTATTACTTGTATTTATTTTAGTCACTTCCATTGTTGACACTTTAGCTATGCAATCACTGCTATCTTTCCCACCTGCTCAGCTTACTGCTTTCATTACTGCCCTTGTCCTCCATTTTTCTGCCATGTGTTCAGTGATCTTCTCATTATTTACTGCTTGGAACATGTGAAAAAGCTCACGGGAGTAAGGGAAGCCCTTGGACTGCTGCCACTGGGTTGGGTCTATATAAGAGACACACAGGTCTCTGCTTTAAGCAAGGTGATCTGGCTTCGTGTGGAGTTTGGCAGTTGACCAGAAGTCAGCAAAGGTGTGAAATACAAGGGGCTAGAAACACTGAAGACCAAATAATTTGATTAGACTAAATGCAAGCTTTTATGTTCTGGGAGAAAGGATGTGCTCATGGTTACAGTTCCCTGTTGAGATTTAGCAGGGACTGGTTCAGTACCTGCCACATCCACAAGTTACTGGTGAAGCTCTCTGCAAATATTTGATCTTTCAGTGTTTTATTCCTCAGTTCCCTGTAGGCAAATGGAGATCATAAAGACTGGCTGTCTTACCAGGGTGCTGTTATGATATGTCAATGTTAAAAAGGAGCTGTCACATATTGTATCTGGGGCAAGAAAAAGTAGAATCTTGAATAGGGTCTGATTTTGATAATACTACAGATTAAAGATGCCTAAATTATACTGTGTTCTGCTTCTGCAAGATTCTCCTGCAGCCAAATCCAAACACATCCAGAGAGGGAGACTCCACAGTTCCCCTGGGCAGCCTGTTCCAGTGTTCTATCACCCACACAGTGAAAGAATTTTCCTCATATTTCCACGGAACTTCCTATGCCTCAACTTCTACCCATTGCCCCTTGTCCTGTCATTGGGCATCACTGAGCAGAGCCTGGCTCCATCTTCTTGGCACTAACCCTTTACATATTTATAAACACGAATGAGGTCACCCTTCAGTCTCCTCCTCTCCAAGCTAAAGAGCCCCAGCTCCCTCAGCCTTTGCTCATAAGGGAGATGTTCCACTCCCTTAATCATTGTTTGTGGCTCTCTGCTGGACTCTTTCAAGCATTTCCCTGAGGTCTTTCTTGAACTGAGGGGCCCAGAACTGGACACAACATTCCAGATGTGGCCTCACCAGGACAGAGTAGAGAGGGAAGGAAATGAATTAGCACCCACACAGTATCACAGTATCACAGTATCACTAAGGTTGGAAGAGACCTTGAGGATCATTGAGTCCAACCTATCAACACAGACCTCATGACTAGACCATGGCACCAAGTGCCACGTTAGGGGACACAGTCTCAAGCTGCGCCAGGGGAGGTTTAGACTCGAGGTGAGGAGAAAGTTCTTCACCGAGGGAGTCATTCGTCATTGGAATGTGCTGCCCAGGGAGGTGGTGGAGTCATCATCCCTAGAGGCGTTCAAGAGGAGATTGGTTGTGGCACTTGGTGCCATGGTCTAGTCATGGGGTCTGTGTTGACAAGTTGGACTCGATGATCCTCGAGGTCCTTTCCAACCTAAGTTATACTGTGATACTGTCCAATCTCCTCTTGAACACCTCCAGGGATGGTGACTCCACCACCTCCCTGGGCAGCCCATTCCAATGACTAATGACTCTCTCGGTGAAGAACTTTCTCGTACCTCGAGTCTAAACCTCCCCTGGCACAGCTTGAGACTGTGTCCCCTTGTTCTGGTGCTGGTTGCCTGGGAGAAGAGACTAACCCCTTCCTGGCTACAACCACCTTTCAGGTAGTTGTAGAGGGCAACGTGGTCACCCCTGAGCCTCCTCTTCTCCAGGCTAAACAATCCCAGCTCCCTCAGCCTCTCCTCGTAGGGCTTATGCTCTAGTCAAAACCCAGTAGTTTTACCATTCTCTCATCTTAATACTTAGATGTCTCAAAGGAAAAATAAAATCCAACCCTGAACCAAATCAAACCAACAAAAACTCAAGCACCAAAGCCCACCAAAACCCCCCAATCAACAAAAACTCCCCAACAATCCCACAGACATGGAGTTTCTCCCTTTGTTTATTTCACAGAAGTAATGTTGTCAAATTGAAAGGAATGAAGGGGTGCGGGAAATATTGAAAAGTCATGAATCAATTTCAATCAATTTTAATTCCAGTATAAGAGGAAGCAATGCCACTTGTCGAAAACAAAGCAATCATTTCTGACAGCTAAATTTGCAAGAGACTTATTGCTGTCTGGAGAGAGGTAAAGCTGGATGCTTCCCTGTTTCTACCTCCGCATTAATTGACTTTCAGTGCTGTTTGATTTATTCCAGGGAAGTTTCTCTGTGCCCTGTGAGTCCTACATTTCCTCCTTAAATCAGCACTGCCACAAAACTAGATTTTTTTTCTTTTGATTTATTTTTTTTCTCTCCAGAGTTTACCAGAGTTTTACTTTGAAACTTCGACCTGAGTTTGAAAAATGTGTGCAGGTGTTCTGTACAAAAGTACTTTAAAAAAAGAAGTACACAGCAACCCCATGCAGTGCTACAGGCTGGGGTCAGAGGGGCTGGAGAGCGGCCAGGCAGAGAGGGACCTGGGGGTGCTGGTTGATGGTAGGCTGAACATGAGCCAGCAGTGTGCCCAGGTGGCCAAGAAGGCCAATGGCATCCTGGCCTGCATCAAGAACAGTGTGGCCAGCAGGAGCAGGGAGGTCATTGTGCCCCTGGCCTCAGCACTGGTTAGGCCACACCTCGAGTCCTGTGTCCAGTTCTGGGACCTCCAGTTTAGGAAAGATGTTGACTTGCTAGAACGAATCCAGAGAAGAGCAACAAAGCTGGGGAGGGGTTTGGAGCACAAGCCCTCTGAGGAGAGGCTGAGGGAGCTGGGGTTGTTTAGCCTGCAGAAGAGGAGGCTCAGAGGAGACCTTATTGCTCTCTACAACTACCTGAAGGGAAGTTGTAGCCAGGAGTGGCTTGGTCTCTTCTCCCAGGAAACCAGCACCAGAACAAGAGGTCACAAGCTGCACCAGGGGAGGTTTAGGCTGGATGTTAGGAAGAAGTTCTTCATAGAAAGAGTGATTGTCCATTGGAATGGCCTGCCCAGGGAGGTGGTGGAGTCACCATCACTGGAGATGTTTAGGAAGAGGCTGGATGGGGTGCTTGGTGCCATGGTTTAGTTGATTAGATGGTGTTGGGTGATAGGTTGGACTTGATGATCTCAAAGGTCTTTTCCAACCTGGTTAATTCTGTATTCTGCATTAATTCCAGACAAATTCTATTCTATTCTATTCTATTCTATTCTATTCTATTCTATTCTATTCTATTCTATTCTATTCTATTCTATTCTATTCTATTCTATTCTATTCTATTCTATTCCATTCTATTCTATTCCATTCCATTCCATTCCATTCCATTCCATTCCATTCCATTCCATTCCATTCCATTCCATTCCATTCCACTTCTCTTGCTGAAAAATATCTTGATTTAAAACAGTTGTTAGGGAGTTTTGAAACGACAGTAAAGTTAGAATAAATCTATAATTAAGGTTAAATTTAGAAAGAACATCAAGCCCCAGTTTTGTGTCATCATACCTTTTTTTCCCCACAAGGTCACTTTTCTGTCCTGTATGTGCTTTGTGGTTGAAATAAACCAAAATCCTCTTGCAACACACACTTATTGTTGAACAGCCAATAATAATTTTGCCTCTTGGTTGCCTAAACATTTTACTAGATGAATCCCCCTGAAATCTACGGGTCATGGGTTTTGCATTCATGTTTTAACAGGTTGAACAATTTTACTTTTGCTGTTACAAAAACAAAAAGGCAAGAGCCTGCTCCTTTGGAGGGACACTGTGAGGACTCACAGCCCTCCATGAAGGTTTGTAAGGAAAACAGTCCAGTGGGTTCAGCAGCCTTGAAGGGGAGACCCTCAGTGAAGGAGTTTGCCCAAGTATCTCCAGGGTCTCAATAGCAGCTCTTGACTTTCACCCTTTTGCTCATTTATAAACTAGTTCCTCCACATACAATGGGCTCAGGTGAACCATGAAACAAACATCTGGATGACAAAAAAAAACCCCAACAGCCCTCATTCAATTACCTATGAGCGAAACGAAGAGGAAATATTTACTGCTTAGCGTAGGTTCTACCTTACTAACATAGGTAAGTGTGTGTCTGTACCTAAAGCTTGTTTTCTGCTAGACCATGCCTTTGGCAGCAGTGGTTCTTAAGGGACACATGTGTCACAGTTTAACCCCAGCCAGCACCTAAGCCCCACACAGCTGGTTGGTCCCCTTTTCCCCCTAGTGGGAGGGGTGAGAGAATCAGAAGAGTAAAAGTGAGTAAATTTGTGGGTTGAGATAAAGACAGCTCAATAGGTAAGGCAAAAGCCATGCACACAGGCAAAGCAAACCAAGGAGCCCACTCACCACTTCCCATCAGCGGGCAGATGTTCAGCCATCTCCAGGCCAGCAGGGCTCCATCATGCATAACAGATACTCAAGAAGACAAGCACAATACCTCTGAAGGTCTCCTCTGTCCTTCTTTCCCCCCAGCTTCAGATGCTGAGCATGACATCATATGGTGTGGGATAGCCTTTTGGTCAGTTGGGGTCAGCTGTCTGACCTCCATTCCTCCCAGTTTCTGCACCCTTAACCTACTTGCTGGCAGAGGAGTGTGAGGAGCAGAAAAGGCCTTGGCTCTGTGTAAGCACTGCTCAGCAATACTGCTGAGGTAAAACACCCTGGGTTATCAACACTGTTGTCAGCACAAATCCAAAACATAGCCCCACACCAGCTGTTATGAAGAAAATTGACTGCACCCCAGCCAAAATGAACACAATGCACTTCCTTGTGCACGTGCTGGAATTGTTACCAGCAGTGACCAAATATTCTCTTTATGGTTATAAGCAATTCTAAACATAAATGTTTAAATGTTTGCATTTAATAAATACAGTGTCAGTAGAGGTTTTGACTGGGTGTGGTAGTTTTAGGCTGTGCCTAGGAGAATTTTCCACAGATTGAGCAGAGAAGTGGTAGAATGTAAATGAATTACCACGGGATGTAAAAGGGAAAATAGTGATAAGGTCTAAATAATCCCATTGGTCTGATCAAGCTGGTTGTGTAAACTAATTATTTTCTCTTTTTGGCTTCCTCACTCTAGCTGGTACTAGCTAGTTGCTTTTGCTTGGCTGTGGCTGACCTTGGATGTGTTTTTCTTGTGGCTAAGTACTAACTAGCTGCTCTTCCCTCTCTCTTTGAGCTGGGGGGGAAGGGAGCAGAAAGGGGGAAGCTGTTGGTTTTGTCCAGGGGGGTGCTTGTGTGGTTTATAAATTGTAAATGCACATAAACATTGTGTATTTTGCACACATTCGTTGCACTTCACATTTCTAGATTGTAGTTTTGCTTGTAAATACAGCTCCATTTGCTTTCAACTGAGCTGGTCTGGCAAATTTTATTCTGGGGGTAATTTCGCCCCACCACTTACCCACTGGGTAAGTTAAAATTTGTGAAGATCAACTCACTGACTATACTTGAACAGTTAGGTACCATTGCAGCCCTGCCTGCTCCACAAAATGTGTTTAACACGTTTTTTCCTATACAAGAAGGGAAAGAGCTTGATCCGTCGTGCCGCGTTACTTGGGTGAGCAACTCCTCGCAGCAGCGCAAGGGAGGAAGCTGTAAAGGCTTCTGGCTCGTAGGAACTGGGCTCATCTTTTGTTACATGTGTTGAGACTGAGATCACTGTAACGAGGCACCCTCACAACTTTTAAAATACCAAGAAACAAGTATTTCATCTGCGATTTTGCCCCCGGAGTCCATCATTACCAGCTAACTAGCAGCTCCCTCCAAAGAGAGCCCACAATGCAGAAGTATATTTTCAGACTTTCAAGAGCCTGTCAACGTGACACCCAGCCTTCCAAGGCAAATTCATTAGGCCAGAATTAAATACTTACTGCAGAGGAAAATATAGGAAGAGAAACTTCAAGCCTTTGTCACCCATACTTTTGTTAACCTAGACTTTGCCAGATTTGCAGCATGTCACACCCGGTGCTTGCCGGGGCCATTGAGGCACCAGGAATGCATTTGCTTTGTGAGGAAGTAGTTTCCGCTTGCATGTGACAAAGCAGCTAGCTGGCTAGTCAGCCTCAGTCAGTGTCTATTTATGGCAAAATGTCAAAAAAGAATGTCCTGCATTTGTGGCTCAACAATAATGAACATGGCTAAATCTGAAAATGAACAAAGGGAAGTGAACAGCTTTTTAAATCCTGAAGAACATTCGATTCTTGGTGTCCTTTTTGTTCCGATTGTTTGGGCTGAAGGCTGTGAAAGGACCACCTGTTGGGCTGCCATTTTGGGATTGTGCTAAATGCAGTGATTGCATGAAAGAACACTTTCCAAAATAACCTGGTATTATTATTCACTTATTTTATAGTAAATCTGCATTCAGAACCTGCAGGCTTTTTTATTTAAGTGAAATTTAAAGCCCTAAATTCCCTGTAAACGTCCATACTGCGGATGCATGATTTCATAGTGACAATCATGATACTTTAAAAGGAGCTCAATTAAACCTTTGATGTAGCAGCAAGTTCCTCTGTAATAGAAAACTAACCTTTCAAAGTGATAAATATAAGACGACAGAGAGTTACATTATATGGCACTGAGTATCTCTGAGGATTAAATTAGCGAGGACTACTTGCACAAAAAAAAGTAACTTAGTTTACTCTGTTCCTGGTATGAACACGAAATTCTTGGTGATGCCAATTATTTTTAATGTCTGTAAGAATGTTCCTGGGTGCAATTTGCTTTTGCTCAAAAGGCTGCATTGAATTGTGCTAGAATCTCAACACATTTTGGGAATGTTTACCATAAACCTGCAGAAAGATTTCGCTGAAAAATGTATTTCTTTTTCTAAGTTGTTTGGGTTTTGGGGTTGGGGTTTTTGTTTGTTTGGTTTTTTGAGGGGGGATGCTTCTTTGATAGAAGATATTTTACACAGTCCAGTGACAAAGATTATTTACATAGTAAGCAGAAAATTGCCTAAATTAAAGAAAAAAAAAGAGGGGGGAAAAAAGGTATTCTTTAAACACCAAATCATCCAACTGGTAGCTTTTAAATAGGGAAAGATTGATCTATACATAGAGTTTAGTATCTTTAATACAACACATAAAAACATGCCTTAGATAAAAACATGCCCATTAATGTGTTAACAAAGCAAATTTTCCCATCACTTTCGTTTAGAGCCACTTCTAATAACTCTTGAAGTGGTAAGCAACAAATGTGTCTTCCAAAAGATATTTTCTTTTTTATACCCACAATGAATTCCGAAGCTATTTGCATAATCTCCCATGTGTTGCCTTATTTTTCCTTAAATGTAGATGTCAGTTACTGATGGTATTTAGCACAAAGAGCAATGAGCCTTATCTGTGTCCATCCGAACTTCCACTCTTGCTTCACGCTACGCAACACAGATGTCCAAAAACCTCACATGAATTTTAGCTGGGAAAGGACTTCAGAATTGTAGCTGGGGTTTTGCACAGTTAATTGGAGGGATGGCAGAAAGGGAAGTCTATGTGAATAGCTCGATATATTTCCAGCTGCTTTCATCAGTTTCAATCAGAAAAGTTATAACTAAAACTCAGGAGTTAAATCTCTTGGATTTTGCATGGTTTTGTTCCTTTGTTGTTGTTGTTGTTGTTGTTCTCAGGCATTTGCACATCTGAAAATGAGACATAAATGTGTTGGTATACATAAAAGGGAGCTTATTTACTGGAACTTCCCTTGTAAATGCTGTATTAGCAGAAGTGTAGCTTCATGTATCGCTGTCACTACTTCAAGAAGTTAAAATGTGATTTTAGATAGCTCATAACGTGTTAAAGCGACTCTCAGAAACAGAATACTATGAAATAGTTTTGTGGGCCAAACAAAATTGCTAGCCAAGCATATTTTTACCTGTGGATTGAACTATATATTTCTTATGTTCGAGGAGAATGAGATTTTGTGTGACTGTCAGTTCAGAGGGAGAAAAAGGTGAAGTGGAACAGGCTACAATGCACGAGTATAAATTAATGTCTGGGTTTATTGTTCACTGTACCATAATGTGTATGTACTACACACAGCTATTCTGTTAGGGAATTACAGAAACCAAGGCTAGTGGGCAAAACTTACTCATGTCTGAATAAAAATATGTATCTTCAAGAGAGATACAATATGTTTGGAACCCTGAGGGTTAATGAGAGGTAAGCCGGTGAAGGGGGGAGAGGAGATAAGGGAAATAACAGAGGCTGAATAGATGAAAGAAGTGATTCAGTGGGAAGCATTGTTGATCACAGCTAGGTGTCAGAAACAAACTAGAAAAATGGGAACTGCTTTAACACTGGCAGGAAAATAATATTAAAAGAAAAAGGACTTACACCACATACTAAAAAGAAAGGGAAAATAATGAAATAAAAAAAAAGAATACTTTCAGTCTTTCTTCGGGATGCATCAATGAAAAACAACGCAAGTAAGCAAGAAAGAAAGTGCTGAAATGGAATTCTCTCTGAAGGTGTCTTGGGGAGAGGGCCCATTGTCCCATCCTTTTCACATCAGGAATTTAATTTTGCATTCTCTTTGTCTGTCTTGAGATATACTTGAAGTTATTCTGCACCGGTTAGTTTTCTCTTTCTTTTCATTCACTTGCATAGGCTACACTGGCAGAGAGACGGAACAGGAGGAATCTGGCCATGAATTAAATCATCCACCTGTCCCTTGCCAACATGATTTTTGCCTCAAGTTTCAACTGTACTCAGAGGCAAAATATGATCCTTTTCCCTGTATACTAGAGGGAATGGCAGTTCTGATATTCCCCCCCTTTTCCATTCCCATCAGTTTTAACAGAGAAATCCTATCTATCATCTGGAGCATCCAGATTTCATTACCATTCTGCTACACAGGATACAGATTCACCTTACAGAACTTGATTATTTATTCAACTATCTTTCACTTTAAGCAACTTGACAAAAGGTAACAGCTAATATTTTCCCTCTGGAAAGACTTACACTGAAATGATAGTAGCAGAACATGAAAAACCCCAAAGTGTCATTTGCTTTTTAGTGCCAGGGACATTCCACTTCCTACGTACATCCTCTGTTTACTCCCATCCCCCATGTGTTCCAAAGACAGTTTCTCTTATATTAAGCTTCCTTCTGGTGCCCATAGCAACACCATCTAGTACTGAAATGTTCCTACAGGATTTACAGGAGTTCTTTCAAAACAAGATGCTGATTCTGCAATTATTGGCACATCCAGTTACTTCAGTTCATAGTCTGAGCTTTTTGGTTGTGTGTTGAAGGGAATTTGGCTGACCACCAACTGTCCTTATTATCTTTAGGGATGAAACATGCTATGTATGCTATGGTTTCTTTGGGTTTTCTTCCCACAATAACAACCTTTTATTGTATTGTATTTTATTTTAATACTAAATGTGTGAATAAATCACAGGAAGGGGCAAGGTTTTGAATCTGAGATGATTCTGCTGTACTATTTACAACTGCAAATGCACTGACACGCGAACTGGCCTCTGCCCTCTGGTAGGTGGCTCAGGAGCCACTTTCTGATCTTGAGGGCAAAGGAGGAAAACGTACATTTGGGTTAAAATCAGACTGGGAAAAGTTAATGGGAAGTCCCAATGGCTGGCTTCTGCAGCCCAGGAGCTTTTACCACATCTCATGTTTGGGAGCCTGGGTCCCTTCTGACACCTGGTAAGGACCAGAGCTGGCAGCATTAGGTGGACTTCAGCAAGTGCCACAGATGCATGTGGCTGGATGCAAGGGAAGAACCAATGCCATGGTCACTGCATCTGTCTCCCTCTGTGTGTCTGGATTGAGGAGGCTCAAAATTAGCTGTGGAAGCTGGTCTGTTTCCATACCCTTCCAGGGTGGATCTCCAGGGGAGTAGAGAAGGCTGAGGAGGTGCCCCCAAGGCATGCTCAGAGCCTCTTAGCCCGGTGATCCAGATCTGCAGGCTGAAGAGGAAAATTGCTTCTCCCAAGCACCATAACCCTGCCCATTTTCAGTACCAGTCATTTTTAGGAATTTGGGTAGAAACAAGGGAAGGACAAAGGTAGTGATTGATGCCACACACTTTGTTAATTCATTCTGAGCATAGCATTTAATTGAAATTCTGTGTTGTGCCATGCTGCTGCTGGGAAATGTACCCTAGGATATTTGTAAAGCTATAAAAGTCCCTGCAGGACTCAGCTATCATATCTTTGCTGAAAAGTGGGAGTCACATCCGTTATTAAAATAATAATAATAATAATAATAATAAAAAAGCCTCCCCCTCCCAAAAAAAAAAAATCCCACCCAAACCCCCCCAAAAAAACCCCACATATTCTGGTGAGACTAATCACTTTTTGTTTTTTGTATTACTAAAGTATGCTTGAATTCAGATGTTAATCACATAAATATTTGGCAGTTATAGCTCGAGCAGAACAAAGGCCACGATTTGGCAGAGTTCAATAACTCCTTATCTCTAATGTAATCTTGAGAACATGAAAGTATTTGGGATGTGTTCAGGGTGAAGGCAGAGCGTTTGCCACAGTGAAGCAAGAAGAATCCCTTCCCTCACCAGCAATTAGCAAGAGAAAAATTCACCCGGAGCACAGCTGCACCTCGCCTCTGCTGTGCACCATGGCAAGGGAGGAGCTCTCCTCCGAGTAAGGGGGGAGGGCTGGCAGAGCCCCCCCTGCTTGGGGACCGTGCTAGCAGCGCTCTGAGAAGGAGCTGGATGCTGGTGGCAGATATAACGTAGACATAAGGTTTGTGCCTTCGTACAGAAAGTGTGTGAGGGATGGTAAAAGCCCACCCAGCCCCGCTGGTGCTCTGAGAGCCGCCTTATGCGCTGATGGCAAGGAGTCAGTTTCAGGTGTGCAGCAGTCTTGTGCTCTGAGCAGGAAACCAAGATCTGGCAAAAGGGAGAGCTTGAAACTCCGTCAGAGGAGATGGGTCACAAATCATCCTCCTGTGTGCTGGCTTCAGCAGAGTATTCCACAGCAGGAGTGAAGCTGAACAAACGGCGTCCTGAGGGGCAGCATGGGCCCATTTCTTCCTTGCAGCCTTCGCACATATTGTGTAATGCTGAATAACTAAGAATTTAATTCCAACTTTAATTCTGAATGCAAAGCTTGTTAAAGAAGAAAAAAGTGCCCTTTATAAGTCAGATACCCTTTTCAATTCACAAGGAGATGTGAATGACTTTTAACATAACTGCTGGGCAATTGTATTTTTATTTGATGACATTCAGTGCTAAATCCCACATTAGTGACAATGAAGTCTTCATCTGGTCATTATTACCCTTGTTGGAGAAAATCAAGATCTCAGAAAATTCCATTTGTTTCCAGGTTTGCAACCTGGTGAGCATACCTAGCCCACGGGACAGTTTCTTCCACCCTCCTGGGGATACTGCTTGGGCAGTGAAAAGCAAAACTGGTGGGGGAAAACGTGCATTGCAGGAATGGAGGGGTGCAGGGAGGGGAGAAGGATGAATTTTCAGCCCAGCTTTGATCTGACAGGATTTCTTTCATCACTTGATCAATAAATGCTGCATTAATATTTCTATACTGGACAGTCTCAGAGCACAAGGTTGCAATTAGAAATAATATCCAAATACCCTGAACTGGTCGATCCCAGCTGGCACAGACAGGAGTTCTAGATAGGAGTTCTAAACAACAGAGATCACAAAATCTGGGCCAGTGCATTTGCTGATGAACACAAGGATAAAATCAATTCTTACAACTGATTTATGCTGCATCTTAGGTTAGCATCCTGAGTTTGTTGCTTGGGGCTGCACTCTCCTTTATACCTTATAGGAGTATTTTGTTAAGCAAAGGAATACTGGTGCTTCACGAACATTAAAGGAGAAAATACTTTCTCATCATGGTTTCTAAGTAGAAACTGAAACCTGAAAGAATTTTTGTGTCCTCCATTTGTTAGGAACAGTCTTCTTGAGAAGATATGTCTATGCTGCAAAGTTAAGAAACCAACCAGCTTGTAACAGATTGCATCTTCCCCGTATTTGAGATTCTGTGGTTTGCTATTTAAATCTCAGAAAGGTCCAAGATGTATGGGGGGGGGGGGGGCTGATTTATCACAGCATTAATTTTGGTTTATGCCTGCATAAATCTGTTGTACTGGAGTTAATTTACAAAAACTTTTCAAGACACACACTGCCTTTTCCTGAATCTCTGGAAAGTCCCTGGCAAAACTCACAAGGAATTGTTTTCCTCAGGATGGTTTCTAACGATAATAATGAATCATGTCCGAAGTTATTTTGTGTGCCTATGAAGACAGCACCTGCTTTATATTAACAAACAAACAAACAAACAACAAAAAGACCAAACCAAAGCAAAGCCACAAAAAAAAACCCCCACCCCACCACAAAACCAAACCAAACCCACACAAAACCTCCCACCCCACCACAAAACCAAAACAAAACTAAACCAAAACCAAGCAAAACCACAAAAAGAACCCCACCAAAACCAAACCCCACAAATACAAAAGAAAAACCCCTTCCCAAAACAACAGGGAAAAAAATAATAAATAAACCCCAAACCTAATACCAAGTTCAAGAATCATTTAGTTTAGTTTAGTAGTTTAGTGTTTTACTCAGGGCTGTCAGATTGCTCATAATGCTAAATCTGGTGCCGGTTCTTAATCCAGGCTCGTAGCCTGTGTTTCTTTCAGTGGAGAGCCTAGCCCTCCTTTGGCAAAACTGGTTTACTACCTGTAGGTGCTGCTGAGAGAAAATCTTGGCTTTTGCCCAGCTATCATTCCCTTAAGAAAATTCTCTCTGCTGATAGCCAGAATCAATATTTACCAAGTCAATAAATGCCATTCCTTGTCTGAACACTCCATATGCTCGTAACCGTCTATGGTTATAACACATCCCTTTGTTATCACTTTGGTCTGCTGAACAAATGCACATTATTTTCCTAAAATGATGAAATATCAGAATTGTTGCTAGAAAAAGTTACTTTTGTTTTTACTCAGTAAAGCATTAATCAGATATCTGCTATACAAGTTTGGAGCAGTGAGTTTTATCCTCTGAAACTGTAAGTGTTATGCAGATGAGTTGCTTTGAATCCCATTTAACTAAAGCTCCCCATTTCATCCTTCTAATCTTTCCTTATAAACAAATCCTTCCAACTTCTGAGTCCTGCTTTCTATCCTCCTTGGAATTCCTCTCTATTTTTTTTTCCTACATATTTTTGAGCATAAAGAGAGGCCCAGGGTGAGTGTGGGATTCTAGGGGGAACTCTGTCAGCATTGTGCTAAATCCGTAATTAAAAAGGGTTAAAGTTAATATATTTAAGCTAGGACAGCAAATCCACTTGATCACATATGACAACAGAAGCATTTATAATTATAGTGATTGTCTTACCTCTCAAATGGTCAGACTTAGAGTGTTTAATCTGTACAGATTTGTTTTCTATAATGAAGATATCAAGGACACTTCCAAGGCAGTGCGAATTTTGCTCAAACTGAGGAAAGAGAATTGTTATTTTTTGTTTAAAGGGTTTTTAAAACGTGCCCTGGTGGTTTGGGTCTGCAAATAACAACCTCTCTCATTCTCTGCCTTCACTTTAACGCTGATCTTCCGGTCTCAGTGCAGCAGGACCTGCATGGTAGCCTCTGCGCACAGGCACAGAGCACACAGTTCGATGCACGGCAGCGACAGTAGCTGCAAATAACACTTTCAAAACATCTTTGTGAACTTATCACTGAAATGCTTAAACAGCACGGTAGAGGTGAAGAAAATCCACATGCTCATTCTATCAGGAGTTAACTGAATGCCAACAGAGCTCGCCTCTGCAAATTTTATGAATTAAATGCCCCCCCAAACTCTGCTAACCACCCAGCTGCCCACAGAAACTCCAGAGCTGTGACTGCAAGGTGTGGTGTTGGATTTTGAGACCCCCACAGATTGTAATTATAAGTAAGTATACACATATACAACTGTAATGAATGTGGTTTGTTACCTTTCTGACCTGCAACCAAATCTGACCATAAATTTAAAGAGCACCATCCCTGCCACTTTTTATTAAAAAGGAGCATAAGCCACATTCTGATTACATTCTGGTTTGTTGACAAGCCATCAACAAATCCACCCTTTCTGTCACCACCAACGGGCACTGGGACCCCCAACAGGGTAACAACACTTCCCATCTAACAATAAGTCTCTGATCTGAAGAGCTTCTCCTGGGCACAAGTTCTCAGCACTTTGTAACGCCAGACTCACAGGCACAGGGTTCAGAAAGTTTGAAGTTTGTTATTTTGTGTTTCCTCTTATTTCCAACCCCCCCTGCCCCCGGTGATGCTATGGAATTAATCCAAACTGGATAACTTGTGAAAATAAACTGTGTTCTCTCCAAAGACTAATTTAGTGGTATGAAGCACATATGCATGTGTACCTCAGCCCCCACCTCCCCAGCACACACCTGCACAAGCGCACACACATTTACGTGAGCAGATTAACTGCATCTAAAAATCAATTACTGATCTGTATGCACAAGTGTTATTAAGATTTATGAAGCCTGTGCATATATTTAACTACAGGCTCTGCTGTGCTCCCAAAAACTGGCATCAAAGTGTGGTCCCAAGCCCTCTAGCATTTACCTACACACCACGAGGGCGCGATGCTCATTTGTATCCAGTATATAGAGATGCCAAGGAGGAAGATGTATGTGGATACATTTATCCATGTATCTGTATGTGACTATCATGCATTATTTATAAAACGAGTTTACTCCATATACAAACAATAATTATTCTAAACATGCAATTATATATCCATATTTGTGTGCCTGTATAGATTTTTTTTTCCTCTTCTTCTTTTTTTTTTTTTCCTCCCCCTGTCCTTAATGGAAAACTTGAACTGCAAGCAGCCATGTCAGAACTCAGATGGTTAACATTCACTTCTTGCTGTTTTATTGCATATTACTGTGCGCTCCTGAGCAGCAGGAGCAGATTCAGGCAATTACAATCAAGTCAGGGCACACGCCGTGGCTGAGCAACACGATCATGATGAGGATACTGATGAGGCACTTATCGAAAACCCCACATCATCCACACTCATCAGCCACAACATGTCACCCCAAATGAGGCATCAGCTGCCTTCAAATGGCTCATTGCACACTGTTTACAGCTTTCTTTGGACCCACTTTTGATTTTGCGGTCAGGACTTAGTTCAAACAGCAGCTGACTGGCACTGGCAAACCTCGGGATTCAGCAGAGCTGACTTCCCAGGAGTCAGGAGTGTTTTGACACGGGGCCTGACCGAGGGAGAGGAAAGGTCCCAGATCAGTCCCCCTCAAACATCAGTCCCTCAAAGAGAGAGAGGCATGAATTATTTCAGAAATGTCTGAAATCAGGTGAGGAGGGACAGTGGAAGAGAGGGGAAAAATAAACAAACAGTCCCATAGCACTTTCTGATCTTTCTTTAATTTTCTGCCCCCACTTTAATGAGTAGCCAGCAACAGCAATTCAGGCAGGAACGTTTTGGATCAGATCTCTGCCATTTCTAGGACTTCTTGAGACACTTTGGTGGTGCAAAAGGGTCCTGGGGGTGAAAGTCATTTGCTATCTAATAAAAATTGTCTTTGTGTGGTAGTCACACTAAACTGGGCAGAGAACTTTTCTTGGGCTGCAAACCTTTCCCTATTACTTCCTGGGATTCAGGAAGACATTTCTTATTTAGTTATTTTTGAAAAAGCAAACAAGAAAGAATCATCAAGGAAGGGTGAGAGTACCTGCATGGTTTCTGGGAACCAGCCATCTGCCTGACAGTCAAGGATGACCCAATAAAGGAACAACTCTGAAATGTAGAGACTGAAAGAGACTCCCTCCAGCCCAGCTGAAGGACACTCAAAGAGGGGTTTAGAGACTCACTGGAGTAGGAAAGACCACATCCAGATCCTTGCCTAAATCAAGCAAAGTGAGAGCTATGAGCCTGAGATTGGTTACTCCTGCAGAGCACTCCCCTGGGCTGAACTGGAGCTGAGACGCTTTCTCCTGCCACCACTGCCTAGAAACAGTATTTCCACAGCACGGATTAAAACTAATTTGTTTTGACAAATAGAAATTTTTCTGATGAGAAAGTGCTGCGTCATGGAGTCCCTGACACTCTGCCAAAGAGAGGTGAAAGAACCTTAGGGTGAATAGAAATCTAGTCCTTGAACTTCAGATGTTAGCTGGTGAAAATTGTCAGCTTGTATCAGTTTATGCCGGAGTCTGGGAAGAAAAAAGATGTCATTTTATTTTATCACTCTACCTCTTCTATCTCAAAGTGTCTTGAGAAATTAATCTATTAATTTATGACATTGACAAATAATAAAGTTTCCCAGATAATTGGCTTCTAGCCTCGTTAAAACTCTCATTTTAAAAACAGACAAGCTTATGAACCGAAAGCTGAAGTTGTTCACCCAGTACTACGTGGCCAGCTCAAGCCTGTGGAACTGTAAAGTAAATCATCAGACAGCACTTCCTCTTATGACTGTTCAATTAAGAGGTAGGAAAAAAAAACAACCCCAAACCTAAATTAAAAATAAATATATATAGCTGCCTTTATGGTAACTACCTGCAGCTCCTCTGAATGTTCAATTAAGTGGTAAGAAAAGAGAAACAAAAATAAGTGTATATGGTTGCCTCAGTGGTTGCTGCCTGCAGCCTGCACTGTCTGCCTTACTATTTTTCAGATTCTAGAATGCAGCACAGCCCTTCCAGATTGCCAAACTGTAACAGCATATTGCATCATGAAAACATTTGAAACAAAAATAGAGGATCCCTCAAGGTTTTCTTGCATTTGTACATACATCTGAGGTGTATTGTATGGGTTTTTTTTTCCCCCCTTGCTATTTTAACTTCTAACCCATGCTGCACAATGCTTGTTTTTTTCTCTTAGGGAAAGATTCTTCCTGGTGCTTAGTAAGATTTTTATTTAATGTTAAACAGAGGAAAAATGGTTTCTAGAAAGGCAAAATAGATGGTCCCCGGAAAGACACCAGTTAATTAGTACAATTCGTTTATGATATTTATTTACTAAACCATTTCCACCTACCCCCCACTATCCCTCTACCCCCACCCCCTCCCCCCGCCCAGGGCTAGCAAGCATTCTGCACAAATCCTCAATCCACTCATTTTCTCAGGATATCTTAAACTTATCGTTAGGACTCCTCTCATGCTATCGTCTCAGCAATATAAGCAGGGGGAGGAGGTAAGGAGTGTGCATGCATTAGGATGGCACAGCATAAAATCCCCTGAAAACTGCTTGACCGAAATAAAATTGAGCTACTCGTGCACGGTGCTGCAAAGACACGAAACTCTCTGTGAATGATGCTAGATAAGAACTGAAGCACCGGTGGTAAAGCATCCTAATTACAAACCTGCGGTGCAGGCAGAATAACGGACAGAGTGGCAGCTCTGGTAGCTGTGTAAAAAGGAGTGGAAGTTTGTATTTTTGTGGCTGTATCTTGAATTGAATTGTGTGTGTGTGAGGGAGAGGGAGAGAGGGAGGGAGTCTATGTGTGTAAAGTACTGGTTTTGGGTCATCATCTTACGCTCTTTGTGATGCACATTCTAATTTAGGCAAAAGGGATGCATCTTTCAAATGCAGATCATGTTTGCCTTAGAAGAGCAATGAGAACACTTGTCACTTTCAGAACATTTATGTGCTAGAAGTACTGTTAGCAGAAGAGCAGTTTAGATAAATTCAAGACTTTTTTTTGCTGATCACAAACATTAAGCTTCACACCTGAAACCCTCAACCCCCTGCTGTGCTCTAATCCTAGCACCATTCACCCTTAGAGACTCAAAGTGCTGTGCCACTGCTCTCAAACATTTGATTGCCCTTACTTTGAATGCCACCACCTGCAAAAATGCCTTTTTATTCCCTTTGAGCCTCTTGAGAAGGAAGTAAAAATGATAATTCATGACAAACATTAATTAATTGTTTACAAGATGATCTTTTCTTTTTCTAACTTCTGTTCAGCAGACATGTTGAGCTGCAAGACTCCACGCTTGATACCAGAGCTTGTCAAGAGGTCTGCATTGTTGTTTATCACTCAGGCATAGGATAGACTGCAGGTCATTGTTTCTGCAGTTCAAGTAGGACTGTCTAGCTCTTGTTTGAAGAATGGAAGTGCCATGCATGAGTTCCCCAGCATAAAAGAACTACCGGTTCTAAGAAGGAACAGGGATTTAGCTTCTAATACAGAGTAAATAAACATTTTTCACCATCTCTTGCTCCATGTGATTTTGGAAAGGTCAAGAGGTGCCATTACAGTATTTTAAAAGCTTCAAATTATGTTTAAATAACGTATCACTGAACTCAGGGAAATCTTATCAGAATTTAAGAACCTATTGTCGTTGTTTTAGTTCTTAAATTCATCACCAGAGGAAGACGTATTTTGAAAGGAATGCAGTGCTGTTAGGAAGGCTGAGATTCTCTCAAGGCTTGGACCCAGCTTCGAATTAAAACATATCCTGCCCCCCCCCCCCCCCCCCCCCCAACAATGCAGACTTGATCCTTAAAACTACAAATTAATTGAGACCAGATCCTTAAATATATAAATTGATTCTACCAAAGATGCTACACCATGCTAATAACTGACCCAAGTATCTCAAGGTCAGACTAAAAGAGAAAAACAAACAAACAAAGAAACAAAAAAAACCCACCCAAATTTAAAACAGTTCCACCAGGACACAAACCTGGGCAGCAAGAATTAGCTCCCCAGTTTACAGTGAAGGTGAGCAAGCAAGTTTGCAGAGAAACAGCTGCCACAACCCAGCTGAAACCACGAGAGACTGCGGAGAACGCCGCCTTTCGCGAACCAGACTTTTTATTTGCTCCTACGATTTGGCTTTTTAATATACATAAACAAATGTTTCAGGCATGTTCCTCTTGGAACAAAAACCATTCCAAGAACTTTAAACCACATCAAAAAGTCTGGAGGGGGTGAGGGGGGTGGGGTGGGGAATAATGAAACAACAAAAAGGTAAAGAGAGTGAAAGGTCTTACTTGTAGGAAGTTTACAGTAATATAGCTTCTCGCAGGACTCTGATTTCCACATTCCAAATTGGGAGCCCTCAGACCACGGCTGCAAGGCTTAAAAAAAAAAAAAACCAAATCAATGCTATATTTTTCTGAGTTAATACCAAAGGGGTTGCACTTAACAGACATGGAGACTAATAAGGTATGCAGAAGGAGTAAAAGCAGCGCACGAAAAAAATTCAGGCCTTCATCTTGGCGCCGATCCAGTACAATGATCTTTCAAACAGATCTGAAAAAAAAAAGAAGAAGATTAAAAAAAAAAGAAGGAGAAGAAGAAGAAGAAGAAGAAAAAAAAAATCAATAACATCTGTGGTATAATGGTTAATTAAAGAAGCTCTTCAGCAAAGCTCAAGATGAGAGGCTCGGCCTGAAATTCAGACAGCTGAAGCTTGATTATCAGGAAAGAATGCTTTTTTAGCTATGAGTGGATAGGCCAAAAGCTGCAATGTGTGGAAATGGGGGGAAAATTGCTTTTATTTTAACTTTCTTTAAGTAATCAATACATAGTTTTCACCTGCATTAGGGGCTGTTTAGAGCAAAAGCCTCTTTCTCTATATCTATATAAATATAATCCGCTCCCTTTGGAATCAGACAGGTTTACAAAACAACAGCAAGGATAAGCAAGTTGGCTGCCTGCTCTTAATTCACAAATTGCCCACCTTCCCTGCCCACCCCCAGCCCCTCCACCTGTGCCTTTTGTGCAAAACCCATCACATAGCAGATCCCTCCAGCTACTCTCTGGTCTTATTTAGTTTAATTTGTAAGACCTAAGCTTTTCTAGACTGAGCCCAAAAGAAACAGATCAAAGACAGAATATCAGAGCATAATATCTGCAGCAACCAGGCAATTCTGCCCCCAGCTTCTGCACCTCTCTATCCTGTCTTTTCTACTCTTCCATTTGTAACATGTATCTAAACACAAGCCCCATGAGGAGAGACTGAGGGAGCTGGGGTTGCTTAGCCTGGAGAAGAGGAGACTCAGGGGTGACCTTATTGCTCTCTACAACTACCCGAAGGGAAGTTGTAGACAGGCGCATGTTGGTCTCTTCTCCCAGGCAGCCAGTACCAGAACAAGAGGACACAGTCTCAGGCTGCACCAGGGGAGGTTTAGGTTGGATGTTAGGAAGAAGTTCTATACAGAGAGAGTGATTGCCCATTGGAATGGGCTGCCTGGGGAGGTGGTGGAGTCACAATTGTTGGGGGTGTTCAGGAGGAGACTTGATGGGGTGCTTGGTGCCATGGGTTAGTTGTTTAGGTGGGTTGGATTGGTTGATGGGTTGGACGTGATGATCTTGAAGGTCTCTTCCAACCTGGTTTATCATTATAATAATAATCATTATTGTTATTATTGTTGTTGTTATTATTATTATTATAGATAGTCACAGACCTACAGCCAGGAGGGACTAGGTAATAAGTTGGACTTGATGACCTTACCTGTTAGTAATAGGTTGAACTTGATGACCTTACCTGTTAGTAATAGGTTGGACTTGATGGTCTCTGAGGTCTTTTCCAACCTGGTTGATTCTATGGTTCCATGACTATCTTAATCCCTTGGTTGACGCAGCACAGAGGTTTCCAAATGGTTACCCTTGTGTGTTGTCTATATCCCAGGGAGAAGCAGGAAAGCACATGGTAAAAACAAAAATTAATGAAAAAATATTTTTTTTCCCTAATTTAGAGATTTCAAATGACAAAAAACATCCACTCCACCTCTTGACAAGTTGTTCTGAAAGTTAATTAGCA
This sequence comes from Melanerpes formicivorus, assembly GCF_026170545.1. Classification (NCBI taxonomy): domain Eukaryota; kingdom Metazoa; phylum Chordata; class Aves; order Piciformes; family Picidae; genus Melanerpes; species Melanerpes formicivorus. Next base: position 5,024,136 of record NW_027142401.1, on the reverse strand, counting down.
TCACTATAAGGCTGTGTTATTTTTAGTCTCAATTTTGTCTACCTACTTGTGTCTTGGTTTTCAAGATTCGAGAGTCCTGGGCTATCAGAAGTGATTTCTCTGTATAAATTGCAGACCATGGTTCTGGATAAAAAGAAAACAGATGTTACCTCTTTAGTTTCTTACTAAAGATATATTTCCCAGATTTTTTCCCCTGCAACTTTTCTATGTCAGGGTCTTAGTCAAACACAAACTCTTATTCCAGTAGCCATCTTACCACTGCTTCATATTAGGGCTCTGGCTTCTGTTTAGTTTTTCCCCGACTGATCTGTCCAAAAACTCAGCTACCAACTCCCATATAAGAGCTCTTTTTTAGCCCAAATTATTTCAACCCTGTTTTCATAGAATCATAGAATTGTTAGGGTTGGAAGGGACCTCAAGGATCATCCAGTTCCAAACTCCTTGCCATGGGCAGGGCCACCTCACTCTAGATCAGGTTGCTGAGCCACATCCAGTCTGGCCTTAAAAGCCTCCAGGGATGGGTCTTCTACCACCTTCCTGGGAAACCTCTTCCAGTGTCTCACCACCCTCATGGGGAAGATCTTCTTCCCAACCTCCAATCTGAATCTACACATTTCTACTTTTTTCCCAGTCCCCCTGGTCCTATCATTACCTGACACCCCACAAAGTCCCTCCCCAGCTTTCTTGTAGGCCCCCTTAAGATACTGGAACTCCAATTCCACATCCTATGTGCCCTCTGTAAACTACCAGCAACACAGGAAACTGCACATCCCTTCCTTAAAACTAAGAGCAACATTCCTCCTTCCGGAAGATGCAAATGCTTTCTATTTCACCATGCTGTGAAAAATCTTGTTAAAAAAGAGCAGAGCTCTGCAAATACAAAAACCTTTTCGTTCTGCGACACTAAGTGAAACATCTCCTAAATATTAGGACACAGTCTCAAGCTGTGCCAGGGGAAGTTTAGGCTCGAGGTGAGGAGAAAGTTCTTCACTGAGAGAGATGTTAGCTGTTGGAATGGGCTGCCCAGGGAGGTGGTGGAGTCACCATCCCTGGAGGTCTTCAAGAGGGGACTGGATGTGGCACCTGGTGCCATGGTTTAGTAGTCATGAGATTTTGGGTGACAGGTTGGACTTGATGATCTTTGAGGTTTTTTCCAGCCTTATTGATTCCTATGATTACAACAGCCAGGATCAGTATTTTGAGAGAAACAGCTCCCACATATTACAGCTACCACTGGACAGAACGTTGCATGCACCAGCCTTTTCTATTTTCCAGGGAACTCCACGTGGAATTCAAACAGTATCTTTCGAAAGTTAGGCAGCAGATGAAGATTCAGGTACAGAAATTTTGCCATGGAAAATGCATTTATTTGAATAATTTAAACCTTCATCCAGATATTAATTGTAAAAATAATTCATTAACAATCAAACTTTAAAATCAATATTGCTTCTATTTCCATATTGCTTGTTAAAAAACATACATTAAAAAATCAGTTAGCAAAACCTGTTCCAAAATGTTAGGACAAGCTGTTTCCACACTGTCACAGCGTTTCCTTGCTTTTTTTTCCATGAGGTGCATTACTTTGTTCACAGACTTCACCAATCCCAGAATCCCAGAATCACCAAGGTTGGAAGAGACCTCAAAGATCATCAAGTCCAACCTGTCACTGCAGACCTCATGACTAAATCTAAAGGAAACAACAACAGCAATTAAGTCAAAGTTATTGTAATAAAGGAGTTTAACTCACACTAATGAAAATCTAAGCAGGCAGGGCTTGCTTTCTTTCTTTTTTGGGATTTTTTCTAAACTGTGAGGCACAAACTCACAGTAGAAATGCAACTAGAAGTTTTGCAAACTTGGAATTTTCAGGGCAGGGCTTCCAGAAGCAAAAATCGCCACCGATCGACTTACGCTTCCCTTTAAATCAATGTTAGCTTTACGGCTCTTTTCAAAGGGAGGAGACCTAAGTCAAGAGCAAGTGCAAAGTAAAAATCCTGCCCCCTCCAACTTTCTGTCAGAATTCTTCAGATTGCTTCGGAGTTCAAGTGGAATTTTCCTCAGCAAACAAGCATACCCAGTGCAAAGATCTTTATGTCATCAGCGCTGAAGAAATGAAAACATCAGCAAGTACATATTTGGAAATGTAACTGCATTCACAGGCAAAACCAAAGGAGAGCAATAGTATTAAGAAATAGCTGCACCTGACTAACTCCATGTCAGAGTCACAGTATTACAGTTCATTAGAGGTTGGAAGGGACCTCAGGAGATCATTGAGTCCAACCCACCTGCCAAAGCAGGATCACCCAGGGTAGTCTGCACAAGTATGCATCCAGGTGGGTTTTGAAAGTCTCCAAAGAAGGAGACTCCACAACCTCTCTGGGCAGCCTGTTCCATTAGAGCATGTTATTGTGTGCCAAACATATCCTAACATGCATTTTCTTTCCTGAGCTAAGTTTTATTTGATATACATATATGACACCCAAGAAACACACAATCATATTTTCTTGTTGTACAAGAAATGTTCCCTATCCCTTAGAGCTGTATTGCAAAGCATGATGAGAACAGTTCTCTGCCATGACTATAAGCTCCTGCAGGCACTCGACCATTTCCAATTGGCCTGCTCCACACAGGGTGAGAAAAGCACTAGGAAAGCCTCTTTGCTCTCCCACAGCATCCAAAAGAGCCAGACACTCCATTAATAAGATATTTTGCCTGCAGACCTCCTCACATGAATTGACAGCTCTTTGATCCGCAGTAGCCTCCAGTGAGATCCATTGCAAGGGTCCTCTGAACAGGCAGAGCCTGCCAAGAGATGACACACTGAAATGGTGTCATTTTTAAACCTGCTTTTAATAATGATCTGGCATTCAGCTAGGTCCATTGGTCCTACCTCCCACAGTCCATTTAAGTAATGGAGTAGTTCATTATTATTTGGCATGTGTCATGCATATTCATTGTTCCAGGGAGAATTCCTCCCAAAGAGGACTATGGCCTTCAGCCAGATGAGTGGTGCCTGTAAAGGCTGCAAAGGCAGGCAGTGGGAACAGCACCAGACTAAGTATTTTAGGCAGTCACATTGACATTGGTCATGCCAATAATGCTGTCAGGATCATCTAGAAAACCCAGGAGCCAGACATGCAGCCAAGAAGCTGATGTGACCTGAATATTGCATGTCATCCATGCAGACACAAGTGTGTCAAGAGATAATCTTGGACCTCCCTGCCCTCTGCAGGCTCTTTAACAGGACCTTGATACTAGACAGCCTTTCCCTCCAAAGGTGTCTCTATACTGTGGCATGGCATTGCACTACTAGGAGTACCCAGGCAGCCCCATTCTCTCTGGCACTTCATTAGGAGCTTCTGTGAACCCTAGAATCCCATGAATCTCTTTCCTATCATTTCCTTCATCCCACAGCTACATCTGTTCCAAAACTCAATCACAGGTAACGTTTGAAAATCTTGGTCCATATGATCAGCAATTTTTCTCATTTGCCCTAAAACTTGTCCCCTCTGAAGGTGCAGATTCCTGCACTGGGCATGCAGACACTGGGGTTAGGATGTGCAGAACCCTGGATGTGCAGCACCCTGGATGTGCAGCCAGTATCTCAATTACTCAGTCTGTTGGTTTAATCACAGGACTGATTTGGGTCTGGGCACAACACCAGATTGAACACATGCAGACCTCTCACAACATTGCTTCAAAATCCAGCTTCTGCAACCAGCCTGTAACCATGTTTTAAAATCTGCTGGTCTTCAATGCCCAGGAATACACAGGAAACTTGAACTACAGCTAAATCCTAATTCCTGCAGCTACTTTAGACAACTGAGACCCACCAGGAGCTTGTAGAAAGCACGTGCATTCCCATCAACCTTAAATAAGATCAATAGTATTCTTAGTGTAGGTCTAGGATGAGCTCAGAAAAGTTACTTAAGTGATGGTTTTAACGTGTCCAGTCAAAAGACAGCAATTTGGTTTCTGTGGTTTGCTTCATCCCTGGCTCTCCTCTCCTCTCTCTATAGTGTGAATCTTTGCAATATTTGTAACATGGAAAAGATACACACTAGGAAACAAGAAGACCACTGGTGTACTTCACAGGATGTTAAAGGTTGGAAGGGACCTCTGAAGATCAAGACCAACCCCCCTGCCAGAGCAGGACCATAGAATCTAGCGTAGGTTGCACAGGAATGCATCCAGTCAGGTCTTGAAAGTCTCCAGAGGAGACTCCACAACCTCTCTGGGGAGCCTGTTCCAGTACTCTGTGACCCTTCCAGTGAAGTAGTACTTCTTCACATTGAGGTGGAAGTTCCTGTGCTGTAGTTTACATCCATTACCCCTTGTCCTATCATAGGGCACAAGTGAGCAGAGGCTGTCCTTTCCTTCTTGACACTCAGCCCTCAGATATTTGTAAACATTTATTAGATTCCCTCTCAGTCTTCTCTTCTCCAGACAAAAAACCCCTAGGTCTCTCAGCCTTTCCTCATAAGGCAGTGTTCCAAACCCTTCATCATTCTTATAGACATCCATTGGACTCTCTCAAATAGATCCCTGTCCCTCTTGAACTGGGGAGCCCAGAACTGCACACAATATTTCAGGTGAGGTCTTACTAGGGCAGAGTAGGGGGGGAGGAGAACCCCACTTCACACACTGTAGCCCACAAAAGAGACACAAAATACATCTTTAGGTTACTGCAGAACTGAGAGGGTGGTGTAGAAATGCGAAGCTCTGTATTTAACATCTAGCTTCTCTGAGACCAAAGAGTAGCACAGCTAGCTCTAAATGTGCTTTGCAGTGGTTGCCCCAGCCTGCAGGCAGAGTAGATCATCCTCTACTTGCCTTGGCCTGAGCAAGGACAAGCTTGTGTTTTCTCTTCCCCCTTGAGTTTGATTAAAGAAGCCAGAGCAGACATTTGCATCAAAAGAAGAAAAAACTGGCATAGGATGATCATGAAATTCCAATGTGTTATCAGTTTTGATGTTTTTCCTCTGCGTGCCTAGGGCAGGTGTGCCAAAGGAACACTTCTCAGCTGAATTAATGAGAGGTAAATTTCAGAATTACACTCTGCAGTTCAGCCTCTGAACTCTTAACCAGCAAAACAAGATTCAGTGTGAAATCCTCCCACACTGCTTCAAACACACACACACACGTGGGTATGCACACACTTCTGCAAAGTCTGAAGCAACACAGCAGCTGGCAAAATCAAGCATTAACAACCAAACTGCATTCCAAAAGAGCTCTTGCTCAACAGCCTCTCCTTAAAAGTACCAAGAGCCACATGCCTCACTGATAAAAGATCCCACATTTCTGCCTGTAGTTTCTGTACCTCTGTCTTGAATTCTGCAAATGTTCACGTTTCAGTGTTTCGAAGAACATTACATGAACTGGAGTGAAAAAAATTACAGGTAAGAGCTGACAGAGGTAGTAGTTTAAACTGGATCTACCTGGGTCAAAGGCACAGTGAGGTAATGGATCTTTTTATTCAAATGAATGAAAAGGAGAGGTTTCAGTTTAGAGAATAAGATGCTTTGCATTTTGCCTGATTCATCTATGACCTGTTTCAGGTATCCAGGCTGATGATGTCAGCCCTACCACTGCTGAACAAACACAAGAGCAAGAGGCAGCCCTCCACTGTGTTTGCAAGTCCATTAACTTCTGGGAGTTACTCTGGGTTTACAATGAAATAAATTAGAGCAGAATCTAGCCCATGAAACCATAAACTCAGCTGTTATCAGGCACAGTCTTAGAATTCACTATTAATATCTGCACTGAGAGCTATTCTGATTACAATTGCAAAATAATATTTTATACCCACTTTCACTATCTTATTCAAATACAGGAAATGAGTCAATCTTCAGAAAACAGAAAGACCAGTCAAAAAAAATTGAAGAGTCATATAATTCAGCATCCAACTCTGAAGTGAAGGAAAGGAAACCAGATTCCTGCAAGTAGCCTGCAAGTGGGACTGCTAACATGCTGCTAAAGGTCATACCCATAGACTCTTGCTGCGGTCGTTTCAGTGGTTCTCTTCAAAGTCCACTTTGCTAAATGAAGGATGAGTGCAAACACTTCTGAGCAAAAATAATGGCCACCAAAACCTTCCTATAATAGCTCACAATAAAGTCCCTTGGGATTCTCTGGGTGCAGGAAAGTGAGGATGGTACCTGCAATCTGCGTCACTTGAGCATTTCCATCCAGCGCTAATTATAGCCCTCTTAAGCTTGGCAGTTTGGCGCACTGGTGTGTTTTGTAAAGTTCCCACTTAGAGATGCATTTTCTGTAACACACAGCCAGACCAAACTCCCTTGCCTTTCACTAAAAACAAAGTCTTAAAAATAGAAACCAAGCCACTTGGCCATCCCTAGTGCGAAGGCTCGAGCCCACTCTGCTCTTAGAGCTCAGATTCTCTTTTCTTTAATGGATTACTGCAGACATGGCTTGAAGAAAGGAAAAAAAAGAGACAGTAGCTAGTTCTACTCTTGTCCCTTATTTTTCATTGAAAGCTCTTGCCTTCCAAAGCTTTTAAGAAATCCAGTTCTTCATATTTAGATCATGTGCTGGCTTTCACTGATGTGGAAGTAAAGCCACAGAGGCAAAATCAGGCTTGAAGGCAGGTTGTACAAGTCTGTCCAGGACTTTGGATATGAACACGGGTGCTGGTTCACTGCTGCCATACAAGGCAGAGCTTAAACTATCTGAGATAGAATAGAACGGAATGGAACAGAATAGAATAGAATAGAATAGAATAGAATAGAATAGAATAGAATAGAATAGAATAGAATAGAATAGAATAGAATAGAATAGAATAGAATAGAATAGAATAGAATAGAACTGTGTTGGAAGAGACCTTTGAGATCATCGTGTCCAACCCATCACCCAACACCATCTAATCAACTAAACCATGGCACCAAGCACCCCATCAAGTCTCCTTCTAAACACTTCCAGTGATGGCAACTCCACCACCTCCCTGGGCAGCCCATTGCACTCTCTCTATGAAGAATTTCTTCCTAGCATCCAGTCTAAACCTCCCCTGGTGCAGCCTGAGACTATCCTCTTGTTAGGACAGCCTCATCATTAAAAGGAAAGGATACAGGGCCCAGGAAATTATAAAGTCTGAGGAACCATCAGGAAATAACCTTAATGAGGCCCTAACCAAGGAGCCAGAAGCTGTGAAAAGAAGACCTTGCATTCAGAAATTGCCACAGCAAGGAACAAAAAAAGACTTAGTTGATCACTTGCCATTTTATTTGACTGCCATTACTGACTTAGAGATTGCCTGGGAAGTCAAGTATCATGCCTGTCCTCTAAAAGGGCAGTGCTCTTGCTGACTGGACTAAGAAGACCCTTGCTGCAATCTTCTCCCCAGCCAGGCACAGGAGGACATTTCTGTGAAAGGAACACTGCAGCAGAGGCTGGGGATCTGGAGTCAGATTAGACCCAAAGCTGTGAGCTTCCTGTCAGAAAAAGGGGACAAGCCTTCAAGGGTGGTGTCTATAAGAGATCATTTTAAGTTAAAGATCTTCCATAATGGATAAGGAATACTCTTTCCAACCTGGTCTGGTCTGGTCTGGTCTATTCTATTCTGTTCTATTCTATTCTATGTATTTTAAGGTACTGTCATAGAGTACAAGGAAATTTTTCAGAAACCTTTTGAATAAGAAAAATAATGTATTAGATATTTTGCTGGTCCCTCCTAAACAGCCATGGTGAAGCTACTGTGATCTAGTTGTCCAGGCCACTTCTCCCATGGCTTCCTCAATCATTTTGCATTTAGCAGGAGGAGGATTTAAAAATGACTGACAAATCAAATGGGCACAAATGATCAGCAATGTGCATTGAGCACCCCAGTAGGTAAATTATAAAAGCATTTAATATGTTAATTGTTTTCAGATGACATCACACTCCAGTTATTGAAGTCTGTTTTTTCTCAATGAACCCAGGTTAGCAAGGTCATGTTAACTACAGAGCTGTGCTAGTGCCTGAAGCTATTGGATGGGGGATGAGACACAGTTTTCCCTTCATTTCTTTTCTTTACATTTTCTTCTTCGAGCTGTTTTGGGTACTTTTAACCTCACAGACAGTAAGAGCAGACTGTGCTTTCCTTCTCCATGGGCAGAAACAGGACCATACTGTCTGGAGGCAGAATTAGGATTGTGGTTCATCAGGGAAGGGTAAAAAGGAAAACAGGACATAGCAGAGACCATGCCTGTGAGCATGCACATCTTCCCTGCTCTCTGGTACCACAAGGCACATCACAGCTCTGCCCCAGCGGTGCTGGGAAACCCATAGCTTACTTGTCAGAGGAGAGATATCACAGAAGGGCTGAGACTCAAATGGCTTTGTCTGGAGGCTGAGATCTGAGGACTTCCAGCACATTGCAGCTCTCTCTTCAGGAGCCTGGGGGTTACCCTACACAGAGACATTAGAGAATCATAGAATCATAGAATTGTTAGAGTTGGAAGGGATCTCAAGGATCATCCAGTTCCAACCTCCCTGCCGTAGGCAGGGACACCTCACACTAGATCAGGTTGCTCAGAGCCACATCCAGCCTGGCCTTAAAAACCTCCAGGGATGAGGCTTCTACCACGTTTCTGGGCAACCTGTTCCAGTGTCTCACCACCCTCATGGGGAAGACCTTTTTCCTTACATCCAGTCTGAATCTACCCATTTCTAGTTTTTCTCCATTCCCCCCTAGTCCTATCATTACCTGACACCCTACAAAGTCCCTCCCCAGCTTTCTTGTAGGCCCCCTTAAGTTACTGGAAGGCCACAATAAGGTCTCCTCAGAGCCTCCTCTTCTCCAGACCGAACAGCCCCAACTCCTTCAGTCTGTCTCCATAGGAGAGGAGCTCCAGCCCTCTGATCATCCTCATGGCCCTTCTCTGGACACACTCCAGCATGTCCAGATCTTTCATGTAATAGGGGCTCCAGAACTGGACACAATACTCCAGGTGGGGTCTCACCAGAGCAGAGAGGGGGAGAATCACTTCCCTTGACATTCAGGGAAGTTAACTTGAATTAACTAAAGAGAGAGGTTTAAAGTCAGTGTATTAAGCTACATTAAACCCCTCCCTCCTCCTGTCTGTTTCAGTCATGAAGTATTGTCTCTTATTTTTCTATTTAAGTTGCATTGTCCAATAGAAGATACAGCTTCTTCCTATAAACCTTCCCTACATTATTCACTTCAGCCCTAAGACTCCTTTGTTTGTTAATGAATTGTCTCTTGGGAACCTCTATGAAGGTGATGGTGCACAATTTTACTGTATAACAATATAGGAACATATCATTAGCCTAATAGATAAGTATTTTGCACTGTACATCTGTTTGGCTGAACCAAACCTTAGTTTGCAATTGAATTTAATAGCACATTGATTTTAATTGAATTTAATAGCATGTAGCATCCAATTTAATAGCATATTGCTAGCATATTGCATAGAGCTGAACCAGCAAACTGTGTTGCAGCTCAGTCAAGACAAATTCGCACACCAATGTGATGGATGCGGTGGCACAGGACGTTCCCAGTGTCAATGCTCTCAGGTTTTGAGGGAGGAGGTAAGTTTACACAGCAGCTCATCCCTCTCACTCTGTGCCTGAGTGATCTTCGGTGCAGCAAGTGTTCACCCATGCAGCTGGAGGGGTTCAGCTTGCTTGCAGCAAACTCTGTGACGTGTTGCACACATGGGCTCTCAAGACAGCTCAGCTCCCCGCGTTTCCTGCCTGTTTACACCACAGCCACACTGTCAAAGAGTTTTTGTTTGTTTCTGACTAGGATGGGTGGGAAGGTGAAGGAAATGGATCCTTGGTTTAATAAAATTTGTGAGTCTTCCTTTAAGCATGTCCCATAGAGTTATCTCTTCCCTTGGAACGTAAATGACATCTTTTCCAATTTTCAGTGCACAAGTGGATAAGCTAAATAGCCATTTAGAACTATGGAAATGTAACTGCTCCACCATCTGGTCAGCTGTAATATTTTATGATGACTATATGAAGATACAATGTTGTTTTTTTTGCTACCACTGTAAACCACCATGATGCTTTCAGAGCACAGTTGTGTAGATCTCTGGATTCTGCCTCAAGGCCATCCTTGAACCTGAAGAGCAGCTTCCTTGGGCATCATGGCTGACGGCCAGGTAAAGTATCACTTCTATTTCCCATCTCTTATTTTGAAGCCAGTGCTTGTAGAATGCTTTGGTCTAGTTTTGACCTTTGTTAAGCAAGCAGGAACACTGGAGGAGTTATATTGCATTTTAATTTATTTGACTTACATGATTTCAATTACTGTGTGGTACACAGAGTGGAGGCAAAGGGGGTATCATTCCAAGACCAATGTGATAGTCTTTGTATTTACACTGCTGTTTCAAAGGGAAGGGGAAGGGAAAAAATAAAGTCATTATCATAACAATGAGCAGTTCATGTATCACAACTATAATAGAACTCTAGTAACTTGCTGGCTACTGAGTCTTGGAAATTCAAATGTAATAACACAGTTTTGCTGCAAATGCCTGGTGGCAGAGGCCATTTCTCAGGTGCTATTGTAGAAAGGCTCTACCTGCATTGGAAATGCATTTATTCTTTCTGAAAGAAAGAAAGAAAGAAAAATGGCACAAAACCCCAGGAAAATAATCTGCAGGGTTTTGGGGTGGTTTTATTTTTAGTTATTATTTTTGTTTTAATTGTTGACTGGAAAATGTGTAGATCTTGTTATTAAGGGTGCAAACTCTCATCTGCAGATTTATGGCTTTGATGACCTATTATATGAAGACAAAGGCTGAACAGATGCCATAGACTGAAACTACTATGGCCAAAATTCTGGGAAAGTCAGTAGGAATTTTACCACTGGCTTGAATGGAATCCAGACTCTGTCCCAGACTGGAAAGACCTTAAGAATATTTGACAGCTTAAAGCCAGCTTGTCATAGGGAAGTGAAGGGCAAAGAATGGGCAGCTCATGATGGAATTAGGACTGAAGCAATTAAGAACAAGCAGAATAATTGAAACAATCATGACTGCTACTTTGCAGCTGGAGTGGACAAATGTAGTCAAACCCAGGTTAGGAGATTTTAGATTTTTTTAAAAATAGATTTCATTAGTATTTGCCTTCTATTCCTACCACTTCTGCTGGGGCAGGGTGCTGTGTGGCTGGGTGATGAGCCAGGGTAGGGATGCCGCTGTAAAGCTTTTGAAGAAAGTCCACCTGACTGGAGAGGATGTCAGGAACTCAGCTCCTCTCTCTGCCCTTAACCATTGTCAGGCTATTCCCCTAGCAAATGATGAAGCTGGTTACTGATATATCTGTGTTTGCACTCTCACATCTTCACCCTACTGTCACACCAGCACCTCCCATCTGCTGTGTAACCTTGCTCCTGTCTACTATATCTCCAATTTTCCACTTTCACCATCAAATCACTTCCATGGCCCTGATACATCTCTCCAGTTCTCCTGGTTGCACTGCTGGGGGTTGCAAGCCATATGGCTGCTGACTGGCTAAGCAAAGCAGTCCTTGGTGAGCCTGAAGAAGCTCAATATTGGGTTTACCTGTCCTTTTCCCAATCACCAGCTTTTACAGTACTTGTAGGAAGCTCTAATAACTACAGTTGAAACAGGCCAATGGGCTCAGAAGTTGTGAGATGGCAACACGAGGGAAGAAGAGAGAATGAACCAAGGGAAACTTTAGAAAAGACTGGATTGAAGACTTTACTCCTACCTCACCCATAGCTGCTTATCCCAGTAGGATAAAGGAACTGAAATACTGCCAAAACTCAATCCCTCTTAGGCCATGGGGTAATTGTCAGGTAACACTGAGTGAATCAGAGAAAAGATGGATAATTGTGCATAATCCGCACCAACCAGAACACCAGACACAATACCAGGACCAAGAGAGGACTCAAGTCTGTGAACAAACTACTAGTAAGACATGTATGTGAACTACACAAGTCACCAAAAAAATTCTTCACATAGAGAAAAGGCATTGCACTGTGCAATGATTTGTCTAGACATTCCCTTTTCTTACTGGCAAATCCTTACATCTTATGTAGTGAGCAGCAACAAAAGAAAATACCTATCGTGGAGGCTGGAGCCATGAACTTGTGGACTTCAGCTGAGTGTTTGCTCACTAGCATGGAGGAGATTTTCCCTGTGATTTGCGTGGGGAATACAGGGCTCATTCTCTTCTACATACAAAGAAAGAAATAGCACCTTCAGAACATTTCCCTTTTTGGTCAGTATTAATAGGAATAGAAGATTTTGCTGCAAGGTTTGGAACTCCACCCTGAGCCTCCCACGAGATACGACCTTGCACAAACAACTGCAAGTCATGCAGAACAAGAGGTCCACAGTTGTCTAGGCTCCTAATGGCTGTGTCTGTGTTAGCATTTGTGTTTGGTGGAGACCTGAAGCAAATCCCCCCAGCCATCTCCACTTACCATGTGTTGGTTCAGACCACAGGACGGTTTTGGTGCGCACTAATGGGATTTCCTCCCTTATCACTCGCATGGCTACCCAGAGTCTCCTGACGCCACTGGGGTTTGGGTTGGGCTCCTGCAGTTTTAGACTCTTTTTCAGGGTCTTTTTCCTTTCTTGAGCAGTGCAGTCCTAAGGCAGAGCTGGGATCAGTTCCAAGGCTGTGCACTAGAGGGCAATTACGCTGGTACACGCGTGCCAGTTCGCCACAATAGTACTCCTGCAGTAGTGAAGAACACGGTGATGCAGATCTCCTCAATTACCTGCAGGATCCTGATGACTACCAATCATTCACTGCAGGCTAGCAAACAGTACTTTTTAGCTGCCTCCATTGTATAAGATGGCTTAGCATTTGAGAATTACCTGAATATGTTATTTTTACCCACCTAGGACACGAGTCTCCTTAAATAATCCCATTCTCTACTGATGTCCATTTAGATATATTTCTTTATCCATATTTTTTAACTTCAATTTAAGAATGAAGCACCTGATGATGATTATATGTCTCTATAGCCATATACTGGAAAACAACTCAGAGTTCAGATTGCTGTTTTGTTGCATTAGATTTTATTTAAGATTGTACATCTTTTGGAGAGAAAGATTCCCACTTCTGCACTGAGTAAAAAGGTATCTTCTGTAAGACTCTGATTGAAAACCATTGATCTCAGTGCATTTTGCTATTGTGTTCAATAATGATAGAGAAAATCCAGAAATTCAAGACATCAATTAATTGTTATTTCCTATGAAAAGAAGGTTTATTGGGTTTTTGGTTGGTTGGTTGGGCTGGGTTTTTTGGTTTTGGTAAGACAATGACCACATACTGCTTAGAAGTTCATGTGTCACTTGGTCTAGGGTGCCATTGTGACTCACTCCTTCCTGGTATTTATTAGCCGCAGCAGCTTGTAGGTAGGTGTGATCAGAGGATCACAGGATGTTTGGGGTTGGAAGGGATCATTGAGTCCAACCCCCTGCCAGAGCAGGGCCATAGAATCTAGCACAGGTCACACAGGAACACATCCAGATGGGTCTTGGAAGTCTCCCAAGAAGGAGACTCCACAACCTCTCTGGGCAGCCTGTTCCAGTGCTCTCTGTGACCCTCCCAGTGAAGAAGTTCCTCCTCATGTTGAGGTGGAACCTCCTGTGCTGTAATTTACATTCATTACCCCTTGTCCTACCACAGTGTGCAATTGAGCAGAACCTGTCCCCTCCCTCTTGACACCCAGCCCTCAGATATTTATAAACATTTATTAAATCCCTTCTCAGTCTTTTCCTCTCCAGACTAAAAAGCCCCAGGGCTCTCAGCCTCTCCTCACAGGGCAGTGCTCCAGTTCCTTAATGATCCTGGTAGCTCTCAGTCGGACTCTCTCCAGCAGATCCCTGCCTCTCTTGAACTGGGGAACCCAACACTGGACACAATATTCCAGGTGAGGTCTCACCAGGGCAGAGTAGGGGGGGGGAGGAGAATCTCCCTTGATCGGCAGGACACACTCCTCTTAATGCCCCCAGGATCCCATTGGCCTTCTTGGCCACAAAGGCACATTGCTGACCCCTGGATAACTTCTTCTCCACCAGGACTCCCAGGTCCTTTTCCACAGGTCTGCTCTCTAGCAGATTGTCTTCTAACCTGTACTGGTGGTGGGAGTATCCTTAATATCTGTCAGGAGAAGCTCAGGGGAAGAGAGAAGAAAAGGAGCTAAAAGAAAGCTTTGCCAGACCTCAACAGGGAAAATAAATAAAGAAATAAAAATAGCTGAGAACAATTCTTCATGTGGATTACTGGGGACCTAGAAGGTAAATGGCAGCTGCTGGAGCTGAAGGAGGAGATGATTGCTAATGGCAGAGAAAGGGCAATAATACATTTTTTTCAAGACTTGGCCAAGCAGAAGTCACGTGAGCTTTTAGTGAGTTAGTGAGGGCTGAAGATAGATTAGAAGGATCTTAGATGAAATAAGAAGGAAGGATGCAATTTATGCTCTGCAGTTATTCAAGTCAAACACAGTAGTGTTTTGAACAACCAAGATCTGTTCCAGAATCGCTGGATCCATTATTGCATCCAAAAAAAAGGAGGAAAGCAGACCTTTGGTCACCACAAATACATAATCCAGAGGAATTACATAGTATCATAGTATCATAGTTTCATTCAGGGTTGGAAGGGACCACAAGGATCATCTAGTTCCAGCCCCCCTGCCATGGGCAGGGACACCCCACACTAGACCAGGCTGGCCAGAGCCTCATCCAGCCTGCTCTTAAACACCCCCAGGGATGGGGCCCCAACCACCTCCCTGGACAACCCATTCCAGGGTTTCACCACTCTAATGGTGAAGAACCTCCTCCTCACATCTAGCCTGAATCTCCCCACCTCCAGCTTCATTCCATTCCCCCTAGTCCTATGACTACCTGAGATCCTGAGAAGTCCTTCCCCAGCCTTCCTGTAGGCCCCCTTCAGATACTGGAAGGCCACAATTAGGTCACCTCGGAGCCTTCTCTTCTGCAGACTGAACAGCCCCAACTCCCTCAGTCTGTCCTCCCATCAGAAAATGGCCAAGCCTGGGGGCTGGTCTTCTTGCTAGAAGTTCAGTAATCCATAAAAATAGCCTCAAACTATCCATGGAAAAGGGTAGTACTTTAGGTTATTCCTGAAGATTACTAGAGTAATATTTATTACAGATGGGAAATTCAAACACCAGAAGCCCAAAAATGCAACTCAGACCAGAATATGGCTGAATAGGTGGAAAGTATAAACATAGCAAGCAGAAAGGGAAAATTCAAGTGAAAGAATAAACACACTGTGTAAATACTACTATTTGGTACCACTAAGTAGCCTTTTATTTCTAAATTAAACTCTGTGTCTCTTGAGTGTAGGGTTGAGGTTTTTCCTTAATAATTTATAGTAACTTTTAAATACTAAGGGAAGCAAAATTACAAAGGAATGAGATGTTTGAACCCCATATGCCCCCACATAAATTAAAAAGATAAAATTAAGCTAAGAAATCTGTTCCTTTTTATTAATAGGAAAAGTATTACATATGAAATCTTGGCCACACAACTTCTCTATTACAGGAAACAGTGTTTTCAAGAGTCTTATTTCCATATTTATTAGGGCCAGTGTCTAACCTAGCATGCATATGTACTCCAAACTATATTCTAAATGCTCTATAATATGCAAATTGTACATTATGCACAATGCACAACATTGGCACCAATGTTTTCCTCTGTCTTTTGTGTTCATCCCACATGTTTTTTTTTTCCCTCACTGATATAACAGAAAAGAATGCATGTGCTGACACTTCAGTACAAGATTTGTAGCATTAATACTCTAATCTGTGTTACTGGGACATCTCCTAAGCATAGACTTGACTTTTAAAATGGATCCTTCACATAGAGAGTGCTTTGTGCTCAGTATAAAATCAGGCATGATCAAGAAGCAGGTTTTGAACACCTCTCATTTGCCTTCATTGTGCCCCTGTACTCTGCATTGGTTAGGCCACACCTTGAGTACTGTGACCAGTTCTGGGCCCCTCAGTTTAAGAAGGACATTGAGACACTTGAATGTGTCCAGTGAAGGGCAACAAGGCTGGGGAGAGGCCTTGAACACAAGCCCTATGAGGAGAGGCTGAGGGAGCTGGGATTGTTTACCCTGGAGAAGAGGAGGCTCAGGGGTGACCTCATTGCCTTCTACAACTACCTGAAATGTGGTTGCAGCTAGGAAGGGGTTGGTCTCTTCTCCCAGGCAACCACCACCAGAACAAGAGGACACAGTCTCAAGCTGTGCCACAGGAATTTTAGGCTCGAGGTGAGGAGAAAGTTCTTCACCAAGAGAGTCATTTGTCATTGGAATGTGCTGCCCAGGGAGGTGGTGGAGTCACCATCCCTGGAGGTGTTCAAGAGGGGACTGGATGTGGCACTTGGTGCCATGGTTTAGTCATGAGGTCTGTGGTGAAAGGTTGGACTTGATGATCTTTGAGGTCTCTTCCAACCTTAGTGATACTGTGATATTAAAGAGAAAGCAAACTCTTCCACAATATTGAAATAATTGACAAGACTAGGGTAAGGGTTTCACCCAAAATGGTTTTTTTTCCAAGGAAGTGGAAACTAGCCATCTGCTGCTCTCAAGTATAAGGAGAGAAGAAAGAACAAAGAAAAGGGGATGAGGTTAAAACCAACATCTGCATGGTCCTCAAACTAAATTATTATTTTATATCAGGTTTCACTGAGGTTAATAAAATTTAAATTGGGAACAAAAGCATCTTGGCTAATGGGAAAAGTGTCTAGAAATGGTTAGAAAAGGATTTTTTTTGTCTTATGTTGAAGAAGAATTCAAAGAGCCCAATGTGTTCAAGGAAGGGGCACTGGATAACCTTCATTCTAGACTACTAAAAGGACTGACACATGAAATTGTGAGAAGAAAGAAAGAAAGAAAAGAAGAAAGAAAGAAAGAAAGAAAGAAAGAAAGAAAGAAAGAAAGAAAGAAAGAAAGAAAGAAAGAAAGAAAGAAAGAAAGAAAGAAAGAAAGAAAGAAAGAAAGAAAGAAAGAAAGAAAGAAAGAAAGAAAGAAAGAAAGAAAGAAAACAATGTCATCAAGTTAGACTGCCATTATCTGACTGAAAAAGAGCAAGCATAACACCTGTATTTAAAACAGGAAAAGAAAATGCCCTGTGCTAGTACAGACCAGTGGTAGCCTGACCTCAGTAGCATGTAAAGCTCTCTGGTGCACTTTAAAGGAAGGTGTATAAATGATATACACTTTCTTTTTTCCCTTGCTATGGAACATCCCCTTGGGATGTTTGGGATGAAGGTCAATGCCTTCTGTTTTTATAGATAGTTTTATTCTATATAAAACAGACATGGTAGAGCTAAGGTGTTGCAAAAGCCTTTGATGGGGCAGAGCATAAGAAATTGTTAGTCCAGTAGCATAAACTGAGGTATAGTCCAAGAACTTAAAGAGGGATAAAGAACAGCATAGAGGAAAAATGAAACTGGGTCATTTAAACAGCTTTTGGGCTGGCTGCAAGTTATTGACAAAACCCTTCCTGAATTAGCCTTCCAAGGGATTGTACTTAATCTTTAATGATGTGAAAAGTCCAGCCATGCCCTGCAGAATTAATAAAGACCTACAGAGCCCACTATCTCCCTGCTCCCTTCCTCACTGGGACAGCCAGGGAAGGAGGAGACAAGAAAAGTGAGTTATTCCACCTCAAAAGCAGACACATCACAGTGTTAGCCTCACGCTCAGGCAAACACAGCACAAGAGTAGCAGCTTGGCTGGAGCCACCTCTGTCGACTCCTGATTTATTCTCTGCTTTCTCAGGGATTTGTGAGGGGTCCTGTTTCTTTGTATTTTGTTCCTGAATGCCTCCAATTTTACATCTGTCATATTCTTCTGATTTGATGTACCAGCGAGTGTTGTCCTGTTCTTTTGAGATGTTCCAACAACCAAGCACAACTTGAGGCCTTCTCCAGAGTCTTCCCATCCTCTGAGCAGGCACCTACCTCTACAGTTCCCTTACAGAGACAGTTTGATTAAAATAGCCTGCCCCAAAGATATACTGGCCTGCTCAAATTATCTGACAGGGCACTCACATGCAGGTGGAAGCTTTGCTGCCCCACTTCTAGTAGAAAGAAGGCCCACTATCCTCTTATGTCTTCTTTCTGCACTTCCTTTCATGGATGCCTGATGGCATTTAATGGGCTGGAGAGCCAGGGATGGAGAAAAGGGACATGGCCTTTTGTGGAATGAAAAGAAAGAAGTAAGAAAAGAAGAAAGAGCTCAGGTATTCTAATGGTTAGCACTTGTTAGGCAACTGGAAGGTCATATGCAGCAACAACAGTGCTGGTGTAAGAGGAGGGGACAGATCTAAGGGTCACAGGGTCCCAGAGCAAGTGTGGTGACTTGCTATACAACCATGATTACAGCCCCAGTCTTGTTTCAGCTTCCTTTGGATTAATGTGTCTTCTATCCCCAGCCTCCAGCCTAGGCATGGCTGACCTGAACTTGTAAAGCTTTACAATTGTCATCCAGACCTATTCTATCTAATCTCCAAAGTATCTCGTGTAATTGAATCCAAATGGTGCCCAGCAAAGCATCTAAGAATGCCTCCTAATCCACCTCTGTCCCTTCCTGTAGCACCAAGATCGTGAACTCCAAGATGAGCCTGACAGGGCTTAGTGCTTTTTTGTTGAGAGATAGCTCAGTGCTCATCTTGGAACTTTACCTCAAAAGCCTGAGCTCAACTATTCTTACGGCATTCTTGGTGGGGATGGTTTTAGATGGCTGCACAAAGGAGACGCTCAGTGTCTGAGTGAAATGCAGACTTCTCAGAGGGAAAGAGTTTTGTACACATAGAAAACAAGTAGCATATGGGGTTAAGGACACCTTTGGAGCTGTCTCTAGCTGACTGCTGAATTCAGGATGTATAGCTGGTGGTAGGAATCTAGATGGCAAGTCAGAAAGTAGAATTTATGGGAGAGTGGCAGAGTAGAAGTTAGTGGCCTAAAATCTCTTCCATTGCTAGCATATGGAGATGATGCCAGTGTTGACCACTGCATGTGAAGCACTGCTTGTCTTTGCTGTTACCTTGTATTCCACCTTTAGTTTGTTGCTCTGTGCATGGCCCACCTCAGGTGCCTGGTAGTCTTCCCATCCTATGTGGTGGAAACCTAGTGATGAGTGCTGATGGTTGTACCAGGCAGATTTGCTCCTGGTAGGAGATTCCTCTGCCTTTCTCTTTGCAGTGGCTGAAGGCTCCTTTGCACAATCAGTCAAGTTCAAAGTGCTTCAAGCAAAGGCAAGGGTTTGCCTGGGCATTTTCTTACACAGTTTTACATGCAAATTTAAATGGTTAATAATTCCATGTGATAGCTAATTATGGCTGCAAGATTTACCCAGGCACCAGTAAGGACATGGAAGAGGGCAAGAGGGAATACAGAGGCATTTTTGGCTAAGGCAGGGGTCAGTCATTGGAGGTGTTTAGGAGGAGACTTGATGGGGTGCTTGGTTGCATGGTTTAGTTGATTAGGTGGTGTTGGATGATGGGTTGGACATGATGATCTTGAAGGTCTCTTCCAACTTGGTCTATTCTATTCTATTCTATTCTATTCTATTCTATTCTATTCTATTCTATTCTATTCTATTCTATTCTATTCTATTCTGTTCTGTTCTGTTCTATTCTATTTGTATGGAAAGGACTGGCTGCATGACTCCAGCATGCCATTGTTAGATAAACACAAAGAAATGCCCAGGGGTTTTGTGCCCACCACTGCTTTCAACTCGCTGAAACACCTTCTGGCTATCCCCACATACCTCACCATTTACAGCTAGCAGCCTTCTTCCTCCATCCCCTTCCCTAAAATGTATGAATTATTCTCAACAGTAGAAATCACAAGCACATTTTTCAGCAGCAGCAACAACAACATTTCCCTTCCCCCTTTTTTTCCTATGAAGAAAATACCAGAAGTTCCAACATACAACTGGGAGCTTACAACAGGAAGCTATTCATGTGACACTAGATTTGGGATCTTGCAGAAAAGAAATGCATTGTTATGTCTGTTGCTTGATCTGTGGCACATGTAGAGTTGCAGTTCAAGTTTCCCCGGAGCTGCAAGAGAGCTTTGCAGGAAACCCTGTGATAAATTTTGTTTGCAGGGGATCCTAGC
Source organism: Melanerpes formicivorus (assembly GCF_026170545.1). NCBI lineage: Eukaryota > Metazoa > Chordata > Aves > Piciformes > Picidae > Melanerpes > Melanerpes formicivorus. The sequence goes on along the minus strand of NW_027142401.1, from coordinate 5,004,031 downwards.
GTGCAGAAGGGGTTGGTTCAAAAATAACGTGCCATCACTTCTAATCAATGCTTGACACGTGCCCAGTTTTCTGAAATTAAAGTGGAGAAAGGGGAGGTCAGGTATTCAGAACACCGATCTGCTCAGGTTTATTTGCATCTGCGCATTTGAAACCCCGAGTTTACATTTTTAAAGCTAAATAAAGTTGCCTTGTGACACTCGTATTGTATCTATTACATATTTCACTTCAAAACCTCATCTCTCCTAAAGCCTCTTCAGTGTGCTTCAAGTAGCAGAGCGAAAGAAAAGGAATTTTCAATTTAACTAGAGCACTGACATTCTGTTACACAATTCGGTCTTGTCTATTTACCTGCTCTTAAAAAACAGAAGACGCTAAACAAAACAAAACAAACAACAACAACAACAAGAAGGAAAAGCTGAATGCGCCCAGCCTGCAGTGCCATAGGTGTCTGAATGCATCCCTAGCTTCCCTCTCACTCATCAGCGTAATTGTTGTCATGTTATTCCATTTTTTGATTAGGCTGGTCCGCCAAGCTCCCAGCTTTTTCTGGCCAAACGTTCTTCTGCTGGTTGTCATGGTGACTGCATTGTTAGCGGGGAGAAAGGCTCTGTTGTCTGGCATTGTTCTGTTGTGCTTTAGGTAATGCACGAGGCATCACAAGTGAAGTGGATGGACCTTTTTCGCTCGGCATCATTGCCGAGTATTGAAAATCTCACATAAAAAAGGAGCAAATAGGCCCCGACCAAAGAAATAACCAAGTTCTTTTTTTTTTTTCCCCCCTTTTCCTTTCCTCCCCCCCCCCCTCGCCCCCCCCCCCGACCCTCCCCCCCCCCCCCCCTTTTTTTTTTTAAAGGAAAGCACAGATCGAGGTAAAACAGCCCTGGCCATTAACTGAATAATCGAAGGGACTGCTAGAGAAATTATATTTATTACAAGAACAATTGCAGTGATTTGAATGTTGCTATACAACGCTCACCATTTGGCAATTTAGCTTGAATATGGTTTTTTTAACCATCCATCGATTTACCTCCAGTTTGCAAGGTCGTTTAACCCTGGGTTCTATTAAGCTTAAGCTGCTACGCTTTAGGAGGAGAATGAGGCAAGTTGATCTTTAATATTTAATTTCAGGATGTCTGCCACCTTCTTATTTATTTTTTTTAAGGTAAACTACCACAGTTAGTTCATCACTTTTTCTATCAAAGCCATCAAAGTATGCAATCACTGATTTTCCTCAAGAAATTAGGTTTTACGCCAATGCTAATTGAACTGTCTGAAAAAGAAACCCATATGAAGGCATCAGGCACAGATTTGACTTTGACATTCAGACAATTTCTTTGGGAGACATCTCAGGAAAATTAGAGAAGAAGCCCTGGGAAAGTTCTTCAAAGAGCCTTAGCTTATTTAAATGGATTGCCAGACAAGATATTGGCTTTAAATTGTGCTTAATTAACACCCTATCAACAGCAATTTACACGTTAAAGACTGAAGGTAAACCTAATGTAAATCCCAAGTGCCTTACAATAATCAATAGTATACGGTTTGAGAGGCTCTGATTTTTCTGTCTGTGTTCCAATTCATCTGCTGATCCCATTAGGGGAAACCAGCAGGGTACCAGCATTTCTCTCCTGTCATTCCAGGGGGGAAAAAAACATCTTTCAGCTGAACCTGTCACTGGATGTCACCAAAGTTCCATGGATTTGCAGGCAAAAGAGCACTAATTTATCAGTAATGCTCAAGAGTCTTAAAGAAGGCAAGCAAAAAAATGAGTACTGCAGGTAACCCAGCTTACCTGTAAAGCTGGCAGGGCCAGAAGCTCACTCAAACAGCTAGGGATGTGCCCACCATCTTTAGTGGAGCCACCGAGGTTCACAGGCTGTGGTTTTCAGCCAATATCCCCCACACATGGAGCCAGGTGAAATTTCAGCTGCTGGCACAGGCAGTTGGAAAACTGCACGGAGGGACTCCAATTGGCTTGTAATACCTGTTGAGATATATTTGCCCCCTATGTATCTGTAAAATGAGAATGGCATTTTCCCTTCCCCTCCTTATTTAGTGAGATTTCTTTGTCTGGACTGTTTATCAAGCCTAACACAGCTGGGACCATCCCACACTCCATCTCCATTAGAGACTGGATGGGGTGCTTGGTGCCATGGTTTAGTTGATTAGATAGTGTTGGATGATAGGTTGGACTTGATGATCTCAAAGGTCTCTTCCAACCTGGTTAATTCTATTCTATTCTATTCTATTCTATTCTATTCTATTCTATTCTATTCTATTCTATTCTATTCTATTCTATTCTATTCTATTCTATTTCATCCCCACACCTCCTGCACTAGGGACTGCTAGCGGCCCACACTTAGCACCTGACAGAAGTTCTTACTTCTGAGATGCTCAGCTTCTTCATGTGTCAGAGGGGGAATCTAAACAAACAAACAAACAAAAAGGTAGAAAATGCTGAATTTCACAGAATCACAGAATCAGCCAGGTTGGAAAAGACCTCAGAGATCATCAAGTCCAACCTATTGGTTCCTTGCAGGGGAACCAATACAAACACCTCTGCTAAGGATTACCTCTTTTACTAATGGCAAGGTGGAAAACAAACCTGACATGAACAAAAAAACCTTTTCAACAGCTATTATGTGGAAAAGAAAGATGGTTTGTCCTTTGGAGTTAAAAAAAAGATTGTCCTATCATGCAGTCCATGTGCTTTTAAAGCTTAAGAGTGTGGATTTCAACATAATGAAATTATTTGGACATCTGTGCTACAATGACTTCCCACAGGTATTACATCCCCAAACCCCTTGCCATTTCTAGTTTTTCTCAGAAATTACTTTTAAAAGCTAGAGAAATTGGTAGTCTTCATGCAATTTGCCAAGGAACATTGCAGTCTACTGACTCTCTTACTCAGAGCTCACCTTGAACTCCAGCTGGCACCGCATTTCACAAGCACTTGTGAGAGCAGGGTCTGGCCGCAGCCACAATCCTGCTTTTCCCCACTCCTCTGCTGTGAGGTGCTCCAAAGACAAGCCTGGCACCTCCAGCTGAGAACGTGTATACAACCCCCTCTGAGGCAGGGTGGTAAGCCAGGCTTTATCACACATGCAGATATGCACGCATTTTACTTACTCATAGAGCAGAGGCAGGTCTGTGTGCAGCCTTGAATCAGCTAATACCAGCCTCATCTGTGGCAGAGGTATAATTCCTGCTAAATTCCTAATTCTCTTTTAATTCTATGAAATTACTATATAGCCCTGTTCATTTTACCCTTATTAAATTCAGGAGAGCTTTTCCATAAGGGATAGCTTCAGAAACATTAAAATAGGACAATTGCTGGTTTTTGGAGAGCTCTATTGCAAGTGTATTGCCTTCTCAGCTGGAAAGGATGATTACTGATGTCTGAAAAAGGTACTTACAGCTTAGTACACAGTAAACATGTATTCTGTTTTTCTTTTGCTCTGTTAAACAATATAATACATAGCAAAAAATCTACAGAAATAGCAATCAAAACAGACACACTTTAAGAAGAATCCCAATGCTTCTTAATTTGTACTTCATTCCTCCCATCAGCACTTCCACCCGCATTCATCACTGAATATTCATTCCTGCTTCTGCCTTTGGGTTGAGTGTGGCAGCAGCCCAGCAGAGTCACACAGGTAGTTCAGTGAAGAGTGTGACAAGACGAAGTATACCTCCCCCATCCTGCCGAAGCACAGGAGGGTCCTCAGGACCTATCTGGTTTGGGAGAGCTGAGCTCCCCACCAGCCCCCTTTCCCCAGCCTGATGCGCTGAGAGCTCCCCCTCCTGTTACAGTCAACCCTAACTGCAGTCGGCAGATTAATATTATTACTTCGCTTTAATTAATTCCTCTCTTCAATTCAAAAAAGCACATCTGGTGCTTTTCAGAGTCAGACAAAGCTTCTTTCCTCCCATCCTCTCCTGAACATCAATTAATATCTTGACAACAAAAAGAAAATAAGGGTTTGTTCTGCATACCTAACAGTCGCAAGTGACGGAGAGGGAGAAAAGGGAATTGCTCCAGACAGGGATCAAGGAAAACTCTGCAACTGCCAATTTTTCTGTGTTTCTGCACTGTGGTAGGACTTACTGGGTCAAGCCACAGTGACACAGTTACTGTGGCCATACAGTTACCAGACCAGGGTCATCTCAAAACTTTTCAAAAGAAGTGCATAAAAAGTGACGTGTAACTCTCCACACCCATCCAGGTAGATAGTGAAGCTGGTTCCCATGCAACTACTCAAGCCTAAAGGGTGCTTTCAGACCTCACTGCCAACATTTCAAATCTCAAGCCCACAGTTCAACTTCTAAATAACAGCGACTCTTCTTCCAGAATTCCTAAAATCTCTCCCAATACAAGCAGAAAAAAAACATCATCCTGGGCCCACAGGCCCATGTGCCTTGCAAATATAAAAGTGACCAGTGGGGCTGGAGATGATCACAGAATCACAGAAACAGTCAGGTTGGAAAAGACCGTCAAGATCACCAAGTCCAACCGACTACAAGATTGACCCCGAAACCATATCCCCAAGCACCACATCCAAACCACTTTTAAACACATCCAGGGTTGGTGACTCAACCACCTCCCTGCCCAGCCCATTCCAGTGCCTGACCACTCTTGTTGGGAAAAAGTTCCTCTTAATGTCCAGTCTAAACCTACCCAGTTGCAGCTTGAGACCATTCTCTCTTGTTCTGTCACTAAGTACCTGTGAGAAGAGACCAGCACCAGCCTCTACACAGTGTTCCTTCAGAGAGTTGAAGAGAGCAATGAGGTCTCCCCTCAGCTTCCTTTTTTCCAAACTAAACAGCCCCAGCTCCCCCAGTTGCTCCCCATCAGATGTATTCTCCAAACCCTTCACAGCTTCCTTGCCCTCCTCTGCACTGGCTCCAGCACCTCCACATCTCTCCTGTACTGAGGTGCCCAAAACTGGACACAACACCCGAGGTGTGGCCTCACCAGAGCTGAGTGCCAGGGGACAATCACCTCCCTACTCCTGCTGGACACAGCATTTCTGATACAAGCCAGGATGCCATTGGCTTTTTTGGCCACCTGGGCACACTGCTTTCTCATATTCAGTTGCCTGTCAATTAGAATCCCTAGGGTGAACTATGCTTGCCACCTCTCCAGAGCAATTGGAGCTCTCTTTGACCAGAGAGTTGAAAGTAAGTCTTTAAGCAGACTTTATTTTTTAAAAAAATACTAAAGTCTGAGGACAGAATTTGGCATACAAAAGGACAAGAGTTTGTTATGGCCCTTTGTGCAACATTAAGAGGTGCAGGATTAAACTTTGTCTCTCTGAGTTATGTCCTTAATAGCCTAGGGTATCCCATAAGGCCAGATCTGCAGGGCAAAGGATATCACAGAATCACCAAGGTTGGAAGAGACCTCAAAGATCATCAAGTCCAATCTGTCACCACAGACCTCATGACTAAACCATGGCACCAAGTGCCACATCCAATCCCCTCTTGAGCACCTCCAGGGATGGTGACTCCACCACCTCCCTGGGCAGCCCATTCCAATGGCGAACAACTCTCTCTGTGAAGAACTTTCTCCTCAAAGGGTCAGAAGTCCTATAGAAACAGGCAGAGTTGAGCCCAAGAGGTACCCAGATGGCTGACAGGATGGGTTGGGTGGCATGGGTGAGTCACTGGTGCTCTGCAGGCAGAAGTTCTGGTAGCTGTCAGAGCCTGCTCGCCCCAAAACCTTGGACAGATATTCAAAGAAGGCTCAATGTTTGCCATTGAATTTTGTGCATAAGTGATTCCTCTTTTCCAATCTGACCTCAAGAAAGATACCCATGGCAGAAAAAAAAAAAAAAAACAAAGAAACTTTTCAGGGTGATAAACATCTGTGCTAAGTAAGGAGTAAAGTCACTGAAGCCTATTGAGCCAAACACATAGGTGAGAGAAAAAAATGAAGAGCCAACTGGCACTATATTGTTCTGAGTAGAATCTCAGTTCTTCAGTTCTCACAGGAAGAATAGATTCTGAAGTTATTGTTACTGGCTTTCTTTTTGACATTATTGCAAACTCAGTAGTTCAGCTTAGAATTTCCCACCGGTAATGCCTTTGTCCCAGTTTTGTATCAGCTACTTTCTTCTTTTCTGTCTCCCTTTTATTTTATCTCCTTGGGTTTTTTTTTTCCCCTCAAAGAAATTAAGAGTGTGGATCAGACAGTGGCAATTCCAAACTGCAGTTCTTCTTGGGAACCCATGTTTTTTTAATGCCCAACTCCCTTTTGGCTATTCTTCATGGTACTAGGTACATGAATAGCTATATGTTAAAACCAACAACAACAATGACAAACAACTCAAAACAGGCATGAGGACGAGAAGAAAATTGACTTATGCACGTTTTCTGTTGAGCACAAACATGTATTCTGCATCAGATGGGAAAATGTCTTCTCAGAGGATGAAATTTTACTAGACATAAGGTGAATTTCATTATAACCAAGCCAGATCCAGGGGAAAAAAGGGTGGGAAATAGCCAGCTGCTGATAAACACGGATTAACAAAATGCAAATATCAATTCAGCTATACCAAAACATGAGATTCAGCAAATGAGAAGTATTCTCACCCTTAAAACTTGCTTTAAAATTGCTGGTTTAATTTTTATGATAGCATATATTGTCACACAGGCCTCTGCAGGGAGGGGAGCTGTGGTGGCTAATCTGCTGTAATCCTTTCAACTCTTTGAAAGAACAACAAGCGGTTGATAAGCAGGGTTAGGCTGGGTCAGGATTTCGATAGGAGACATCTAAGGAATGCCAAGGTGCTTCAGGAAGGGGATGTAGGTGACTTAGCAAACTGACTAAATCAGCAAGCTCGCTCTCCCCACCACTTCTGTAACCAGCGAGCAGAGCAGGCTATGAGCTGTGGAAAGGGTAACCTTTGTGGGAGATGGGAGGAATAACAGGAATCCCAATCGAGGCATTATTTTACCCTTTTATCAGGCACTTGCTTTAACCAACACCATCTCAGAGGAGCATATTTTGCCTTGCTGACTGATGAATGAACAGTTTCTCACAGGCAGCCCTAAAACTTGAGGGGGGTTGCTGTCAGGTGCTGTTAAACCGCGTTGTCAACATGTTGTCTGGAGGCACTTCTCTCCTGAACACTTTGGCCATCATAAAAAAACATAAATAAATACATATTGCTGCAAAGTGTTGATAAATAGCAGGAATACCAGCTGCACCCATTGCAGCTATTGCCCCTATCAATGCCAGTGTTGGTTTTAGCAGCTGATTATACAGACAATCTGCTAAATAAAATGGATGATATGCAACGCCAGTAAACGTTTTTAACCCGTCCCCCACAAAGTCCTCATAAGTGAATGAGATAAAATTATTTAGAAGTATGTACCTTGCACTTCTGAAATATTATACAGGCTGTGCTGGCAAAAAAAAACCAAAACAACAACCCAACCCAAAACCCAAACCATGCAACCTGTTAGAAGAAAACAACAACATTTCACTGAAAAGTCAGTATCTGTGGGTTGCTGAAAGAAGTGTAGCAGTTTCAAGGGAAAGAGTAAAAGCCTCTCTCAGACCTCATTTCATGCTTTTTTGTTTCCACTGAGCATATTTTAAGAACTAATCAGCCTTATAAAAGGTACCACTGTTAATCTACTGTTTGTCTTCTTCTTCACTGCAGCTGCTTAGTAGATAAAGAGCAAACAAAACCAGAATTAAGGTCATTCCATTTAAATCCTTCAGAGTGGAAGGCAAGGACTAAATTATTGCCGAGAATTACACGAAGGAAAAGCCCAGGATAAGATAACTATTGTTTATTATTTGCCAGACCCATAGTGGCACTGCATTTACATATTTGTGAAGGGATTACATTAACATTTTATGAGATTAATTGGCAGCATGGGGAGAGTCTCTGATACGCTGCCCACAAAACTTAGACGTATGCTCCTCTGCTTTCACAGATCATATGTGGGTACATATGGCTGGCAAAAAAAAACATAACCCAACCTACCAGCTACCCAACAGTTGTCAGGCATGAAATGTAATGACATTTTGTCACATAAATAAAATGTAAAGGATGTGATTACTTTTCATCATACAGCACAGGATTGTAGTAAAGACCTTAATGGATGATTTTCTTTTCCTTTGTGAGACACCTGAAACCTGTATTTTCATGTCTTTAAGGCAGAAGGTGCAATAGCACAAAAGATCTCTTTTGTGCTAGTAGCAGGGAATCATGACAAATGTGAGTAGGGAAAGAGTGGTCAAATGAGAAGAAAATCTTTTGGCCATCAAAAATCCACAAGCTTTTCCTTCAAATTAGAAAATATTCCCTGGGAGCTACTCTATAAATAATACATGGTGGGGTTTAGTGTAATCTTTACTCTGAGAACATGCTTTCTTTAGAGCCAACAGTAATACCACTTCAAGAAGGAAATGCTGTGTGAAGAGAGGATCTTGCAGCTCTCTCCCACTTTAAAATCAAGTACATTGGCTCCACAGTATCTCCAGCCCCCAGGAGCCTGATGGCTACAAGGTATGAGTCAGCTCTGACCTCTCAAGTGGCAGAGAGGTATGTCCCGATTTAGTAGTCCATGCTGGCTCAGGCTTCCTGCACTCAGCCTCTATGAGGCTCACCTGACACTGAGGCTGGTCAGAAATTAAATATTAGCAGTAGATACCCCTCACCCCCCCCAAAAAACAACCAACCAACCAGACAAAAAACCACAAAGGAGTGGGTATTTCAGGTAGCTGAGGAAAGATCCCTGTGATCCAAGGGCGGGATGAGATGCTCACAGCATTTTTGTCTGAGCTGGGGAAAGCTGTGTGCTTTAGCACATGGGGTTCCCACTCACAACACCACAAAGTCTGTATCCTTTTTTTCAGGTAACAACTTTGACAGGAGTCAGGTCTCAAACAGCAAATCACTGGATTTACACATAGCCCAGAAAAAATCCTCCTTTCCCTCATCCCTTCTTCCTTTCCTCCTTTCCTCTCACTATACACATGGGAGTTTTTTGCTTATCCTGTTCTTTTGGTCTCCCAAGTCACCTTCATTCTGCCTGACTTCACCTATCCAAACTGAGCTGGGAGCAAGGGACATTTAACCATAGCCATGTATTGCCTGCTGTGGATTGGCTCTGTGAGAAGGGACAACAGACTAGTGGAGGGGTGACCCCAAGCAGAGATGTGACTCCCCCAAGGGACTAGAGAGTAAGAAAGCCATTAGGACTCACTGTATTGGCAGGCCACACAATGATTCTCTTTGGCTTGCTAGGAATCAGCAAAGCTTTGCAAGCAAGATTTTTGCCTCAGTTAGTTTAAGATTACACCAAGACAATTGGACCATGCTCTTTTGGATACATCTCTTCTGAAAATGCACCTACATGTGTTCAATTTTAACACCTCTCTCGAGCTGCAGTATCAGCAAGCAGACAAACTGCAACAGGAAATGAAAAGCAGGTGGGTTATAAGCCTTTTAAGTTTTAATAAATCATTGTCACCAGTGGTATTTCTAGGAATATCCACAAATAGAAGATTCAGAGTGGAGCAAGAATAAAACTTTTTTTTTTTTTTCTCCCTTTTTTACAGAGCACAAAATGGAAAAATCACAGAATCACAGAAACATTCAGGTTGGAAAAGACCCTCAGGATCACCAAGTCCAACCCATAACCCTGCTCTACAAGGTTCACCCCTGAACCACCCAAACACCACAACCAAACCAGCTTTAAACACATCCAGGGTTCATGACTCAACAACCTCCCTGCCCAGGCCATTCCAGTGCCTGACCACTCTTGCTGGGAAAAAGTTCTTCCTAATGTCTAGTCTAAACCTACCCAGTCGCAGCTTGAGGTCATTCCCTCTTGTTCTATCACTAATTACCTGTGAGAAGAGACCAGCACCAGCCTCTCCACAACGTCACAGAATCACAGAAACATTCAGGTTGGAAAAGACCCTCAGGATCACCAAGCTTTCCCTTTTTCAAACTAAAATCATGCTTTGTGTTTTCTCTGTGGAATATGCCTACCTGCACTGTAAAACCTGGCCTATATCTGCATTCCCCATACAAACCACTCTTTGTTTATCCATTTAGGACATGCAGAGCTTTAGTGTCACACAGCTGAGGACTTTCACTAAGGAAATAATGGTTCTATACAATCAGCTATTTGGTATAATAATGCTGAAGATAACAGCCATTACTAGAGGCACTGAAGAAAGATAACGTTTCTAAAACTGTCAGAGGTGACGTCTGTAAATAATGCCATTTGCATTCTTACATGTCTGCAATGTATTTTGAAACACTTAGACAAAAATGCCACTAATGTGATTCACCATAGAAATATGATAAGGATGGCAGGACTATCTATCTATATATATAAATAATCTAGAAATACATAATGGCAATGGAAAATATTTTTCTTTATGTACATATACAAATGGGGAAGAAAAAAGGAAAAGGAAAAGGGAAAGGAAAAGATAAAAAGAGAAAGAAAAAGAAGGAGAAAAAGAAAAAGGAGAAAAAGAAAAAAGGAGAAAAAGAAAAAGAAAAAGAAAAAGAAAAAGAAAAAGAAAAAGAAAAAGAAAAAGAAAAAGAAAAAGAAAAAGAAAAAGAAAAAGAAAAAGAAAAAGAAAAAGAAAAAGAGAAAAAGAAAAAGAGAGAAAAAGAAAAAGAAGAAAAAGAAGAAGAAAAGGAAAAAGAAAAAGAAAAAGAAAAAGAAAAAGAAGAAAAAGAAAAAGAAAAAGAAAAAGAAAAAGAAAAAGAAAAAGAAAAAGAAAAAGAAAAAGAAAAAGAAAAAGAAAAAGAAAAAGAAAAAGAGAAAAAGAAAAAGAAAAAGGAAAAAGAAAAAGAAAAAGAAAAAGAAAAAGAAAAAGAAAAAGAAAAAGAAAAAGAAAAAGAAAAAGAAAAAGAAAAAGAAAAAGAAAAAGAAAAAGAAAAAGAAAAGGAAAAGGGAAAGGGAAAGGAAAAGGAAAAAGAAAAAGGACGAGAAAAAAGAAAAAGAAAAAGAAAAAAGAAAAAGAAAAAGAAAAAGAAAAGAAAAAAAAAAGAAAAAGAAAAAGAAAAAGAAAAAGAAAAAGAAAAAGAAAAAGAAAAAGAAAAAGAAAAAGAAAAAGAAAAAGAAAAAGAAAAAGAAAAAGAAAAAGAAAAAGAAAAAGAAAAAGAAAAAGAAAAAGAAAAAGAGAAAAAGAAAAAGGAAAAGGAAAAGGAAAAGGAAAAGGAAAAGAGGAAAATAAAAAGAAAAAGGAAAAAGTTCTGAGACATATAGTGAAAGCAGTCTAAACACATCTTAATGCAAATAACCCCCCAGATCCCCACTATTTTTTAGACTACTGGAAACTTAACCTGAGGTCAGAATGCAACACCTTCTCTATCTACAGAAAGTTGAAGAGGTGTGTCTGCAGTTTCTTGCGTGGACATATTTTTTCTTGTATGCACATGGTAGAAATCTTCCTCCCTCCCTTTCTCCTCCCCTCCCCCCCCCCCCCCCCCCCGCTTTCCTGTTCTTTCCAAGAGATGCTGCTACTGTCTTGTTTATTGTGTAATCATCTGCAATCATGACATTTGTGTGCCATTTCAAGTACTAAAATAATAAGACACACAGAGCTCTGAGCAGTTCCTCCGCCTACAGCTGACTTGACGGGCTGGAGCACAACAAAAAGTCCTGACAGAGAGAAAGGCACAAATGGAGAAAGGCACTTGGCTTCTAGCCTTAATTTGTTGGAAAGCATTAATCAAGAAGCAAGTCATTAACAGTTGTATGTCATCTAATGCATTACATGCACCTCGGTCAGCAAGGCATATGCTAGCAATGCCAGCAACTGCCAGGTCTTATAGGCTTGAACCTTACTGCTCAGATGACAATGAACTAAAGTTGATAATGAAATAAAGTTGATAATGAACTAAAGATGATAATGAACTGAAGATGATAATGAACTAAGTCTACAGCAAACTTGGTGTGGTGGTTTGCGCTTTAACTGGGATTTGAGAGCTCAGATGGGGGCCAAGGCTGAGAATTTTTGCTGCCCCAGTGGGAGGCAAGAGAGGATCTGCCTCAAACTGGGACACTTGGGTAACGTGTAATACAACATAAAAGCCGGTTGCCCAGTTTGATGACATTATCAGGACCCACTCCAGACACATTATATGACAACAAATCATAAATGACTTTATCTGTCGATCGTAAAACGCTCCTTAATGCCTTGCCAGAGCTGAGCAGGTAATTGGGATTTAAAAAAAGAGAAGAAAAGGATCATACTCAGGCTGGGGTTATATTTATTTGTAAATGTTCAGTCTCCTGAAAGGAAGTTTTCATAGAGGCTGAATGAAATAATTTATCTAACATAAAGCAGGCATTCTACTTGCAACATGTAAATATTGACTGCCTTAGCTAATGAGTAGCTGTGTATAAACAGCCTCCTTTTTTTCTTATTTCCACTGGAGTCTAGAGCAGACAGCTTTGTATATTTTACAGTCTCCTGTACCTGAGCCAACAATTGATAGTGCAGGAGATCAAAGCCTTGATCCAGAGATGTCAAACAATTTGTGTATAAATGTGCTCCTCAAAAAGCGATAAGAGCACAAAAGAAGTTTTAAGATACTTTCACCATGATTTAAACGATAAATAGCTAATTACTCTGATGAGCTGTGTTAAAGTTGTGCCTGATGCTAAAAATGTACCAACAGGATGGAAGTTCAGAAAATGCTTTCTATTTTTCCCACCCCCAAGATGTGTAAATGGGAAGATATTTTGCGTTAAAAGCAGCCATGGCTTTTTCTGTTCTCAACAGGAATATTTTGTTTAACTCCTTCAGTATTTATGCAATGGCCTATGAGGTAATTTTGCTTGCATAGTTTAACTGAGTTATTTAAGGAAATGGGTAAGAAAAAAAATGCCTTCAATGGCCATGAGATGCTCACTAGTAACATCTGCTCAATTAAGGTCATTATTAACACATCAAAGTCGTTATTGACAGAATGACAACATGAAGTCCAAGATTCAAGCCTTCAGATAGTTTCTATTACAGCTATACTGTCTAATTTATGAGCAGGCTGAGCATGTTATACCTCTGTGAACATGAGCCACCAGTGTGCCCGCATGGTCAAGAAGGCCAAAGGCATCCTGTCCTGCATCAGAAATAGCATGGCCAGCAGGAACAAGGAAGTCATTCTGCCTCTGTCCTCAGCACTGGTTAGGCCACACCATGAGTACTGTGTCCACTTCAGGGCTCCTCAGTTTAGGAAGGACATTGAGATACTTGAACATGCCCAGAGAAGGGCAACAAGGCTGGGTAGAGGTCTGGAGCACAAGCCCTATGAGGAGAGGCTGAGGGAGCTGAGGTTTTTTAGCCTGGAGAAGAGGAGGCTCAGGGGAGACCTTATTGCTGTCTACAACTACCTGAAGGGAGGTTGTAGCCAGGTGGGGGTTGGTCACCAGTGGCAGAACAAGAGGATACAGTCTGAAGCTGCACCAGGAGAAGTTTAGTCTCAAGGGGAGGAGAAAGTCCTTCACAGAAAGAGTAATTGCTCATTGGAATGGGCTGCCCATGAAGGTGGTGGAGTCACTGTCCCTGGAGGTGTTCAAAAAAGGATTGGATGTGGCACTTGCAGTCATGGTTTAGTTCTCATGAGGTGTTCGATATTAGGTAATAGGTTGGACTTGATGATCTCTGAGATCTTTTCCAACCTGGTTGATTCTGTGATTCTGTGTGATTCCTTGAGTCATTGTATTGAGAAAAATCAATTGAAATTATAAAAGCAATAAAGCTATATTTTACAACCAGCTTGCTGCGGTGGTTGAACTGTAGGAAGCACTGCACCGCAATGCCTTCAGCAGTTTGAAAAGTGCTTTGGCTCCTATATATCGTTTGAAGGGTTAAATTGTGGGCACAAGTATTTTCTACTCATATAACAAAGTACTTGGCTTCTTCACTTTTTATTATGCAATGAAAGACAACAAGTCAGAAGTACAAATGTAACACTTACTGTGGCTCTTAGAAAGGAACATTATAACCCTCTCTCTTGACTTGTTTTCTCACGCTGTGCCAATAAATTGGCTAGAACAAAAGGGAAAGGTGAACATCTGAACAACAGATGCTTAGTTACTGCTCTGTAGTACCCAGAGGCACACAGGCTGGAAAGGAACTGAGTGAGAAAAGCACCTCTCCATGCAGATGTGTATTAAAAAACCCCAGAAGTACCATCTTGCACAATTCTGCAGTTAGAAAGGAGTGAGGCAACTGTCTACAAAACCCACAACTGAGCGCAGGGCAGACTTGTTTCAGAATGAATTCTGTGATAATTTTTAATACAAGGGTGCCTTCTAACAATACACTCTAAATAATGTAGCTAACCATTCTTTCATTGTAGGAACAGCCAGGGTATAAGCAGCAGCCAGGGTGTGACACTGAGCCTGTCATGGGTGATGCTGTTAGCAAAAGCAAAGAGCATTGGCTGCAGCAATGAAGGAGAGGACCAGGCAGGGGTGGGCGATTCCAAGGTCTGCCTACGTAGTGTGTGTGTGCACATGCATGTGTGTGTCTGCGAAGCAGCATGAACAGAGTGTTGCAGTGTCTGGAAATATACCCTCTCCAGCTTTAACCCAACTCACTCCAGCAATGAAAGCAGTGCAAGTATGAAATCCAGAGTCAGAGTACCTCCCAAAACACTGCTATCCAAGCAGCAACCCCTGTAGACCTCTCTGTTAGATCTCTGGCTGCCATTGCACCTTCAACTCCAGCACAGATCACAGAATCACAGAGTCAACCAGGTTGGAAAAGACCTCAGAGATCATCAAGTCCAACCTATTGCCTAATACCGAACACCTCATGAGAACTAAACCATGACTCCAAGTGCCACATTCAATCCTTTTTTGAACACCTCCAGGGACGGTGACTCCACCACCTCCCTGGGCAGCACATTCCAATGGCCAATTACTCTTTCTGTGAAGGACTTTCTCCTCAAGCCTAAATTTCCCCTGGCACAGCTTGAGACTGTGTCCTCTTGTTCTGCCACTGGTTGCCTGGGAGAAGTGACCAACTCCCACCTGTCTTCCAACCTCCTTTCAGGAAGTTGCAGAGAGCAATAGGGTCTCCACTGAGCCTCCTCTTCTCCAGGCTAAACAACCCTAGCTCCTTGGGGATGTATCCTCTTGGATGGCAGTACCCCAAGCATAGGCAGACAGCTACACCACTGCCTGCACCACCTCTCACTTGGCTCACACCTTTTTACTTTCTCTGTGCTTTGGCATAAATCTGAACATAGTCTTTACAACCCAGCCACAGATTATTTTATCTAAAGGCAAACACAGACCTAGAACATGAATTTTAATATTTCCCCCCCCCCCCCCCCCCCCCCCCATTTACTCAAGTACAAAATGTTGCAGTAATTAGAAACAAATACTGAGTGGGTGCTCTATGTGTGGATAGCTGTGCTCATGCTGTACTGCAATACAATCCCAGGCCAGCAATAGATGAGAGACTAAAGAAATATCATCAATCATGAAACTAACAGAAAGGCAGACCTGGGATTTTGCTGCCAGTTAAATCTAGTTTCAGCCTCGGAGGGTGACCCTGGAAAGGCACTCTGAGATTTTCAGGTAGCAAGCACAACATTGACCCCATATTGTTGCTGCTACAGGACTATTTTCCAGCTCTCACCAAGGGAAGACCAAGCCCTAATGCAAAACTGGGGACAGAATCAGCACCTAACGTGCATAACAATGGGGGTGTGGGATGCTTTCTGCAGCTGGAGGCTTTATCTCTGCTGAGAGGACAGGTTTCACACAGCACCTTGATCTCAAAGCAGCATGCAGCCTCTGGCTCCAAGTCAGCAAAAGCAAACCTGACACTAAGTGCAGTAGTTTTATTCTACTAAGGCAGTAGTTTTATTCTTCCCTGCCACAAGTGCAGGGAGAGGCTTTACCCCTCCTCTGCCACTGGCTCCTCTCCCCCGTTCCTCTGTCTCCACATGGCCCTGGGAACACGAGTGATGCTGGTGCTGCCACAGGAACCATGCACACAGTTCACAAGGGCACAACCCTCCACACAAACACAGAGTCTCTCCCACTGCTGCAAGGTGGTTTTTTTTATTTTACATGGCCTATCTCTTTGTTTCCTTTGGAAGCTCTCCATTTCTAGGGAGAGCTGGAATGTCCTTTGTTCCTCTTGAAGAGGAAAGGAGACCCAATGGATTTAATGACAGGTAAAAACCCCAACAAAATAAAACAAAAGAAACCCCCACAACCACAAAAATCAATCTTTTAATGTCTCAGATTTCACAGTATATTCAGTCCTTGGCCTCTGCAGTGCCTGCACATTCAGGCACCCTTAGAAAATCTCCCAGGCAAATAAAAGCGAATAATTGATGCAGGTCTATAATTTCTTATTGGGTTTTCTAGTCAAACTGAAAAGGAGTAAATACAAGACCTGGGAGTTCAGTCGAGTGTGGATGCATGGCAATAAAAAAGAAACAGAATGGTAAATAGCTCCTAGAGCAAAAGACTGAATATTTTGTATTTATTTAGCTAACTAGAATGGGTGGATACTAAGGGATGAAGGGTAGCAGCATCACCATCCACAAGGGTCTGTGTAGGAATCAAAAATGTAATCAAGGCCTCTTGGGAACATGCTCAGTTTCCAACTAGGTGTCATTCAGAGGAGCCCTACAGCAGCTTTGTGATATGCAGGAAAGATTTCATGTTGTAGGTCCTGCTACAATGACCTGGACCAGTGAGTGACCTTCTTTTCATTCGACTCCTTATAGAAGGACACAAGGGTACGTTTTAACTGCTTCACATTTTAACACATTTTAACTGCTTCACTCCACGTCTCCTCGATTTACAGGGTATAAATCAGAGGGAATCATGTCTCCAGCTGAGGGTAGGCTGAGGGAGCTGGGGTTGCTTAGCCTGGAGAACAGGAGGCTCAGGAGAGACCTCATTGCTGTCTACAGCTCCTGAAGGGAGGTTGTAACCAGGTGGGGGTTGGTCTCTTCTAGGCGACCAGCACCAAAACAAGAGGACACAGTCTCAAGATGTGCCAGGGGAGTTTTAGGCTGGATATTAGGAAGAAGTTCTTCCCAGAAAGAGTGATTGTCCATTGGAATGGGCTGCCCAGGTGGTGGTGGAGTCCCCATCACTGGAGGTGTTTAGGAAAAGACTGGATGGGGTGCTTGGTGCCATGGTTTTGTTGATTAGATAGTGTTGGATGATAGGTTGGATCTCAAAGGTCTTTTCCAATCTGGTTAATTCTATTCTATTCTATTCTATTCTATTCTATTCTATTCTATTCTATTCTATTCTATTCTATTCTATTCTATTCTATTCCTTCTGCATGGGAAAGAAAACATAAAAGAAGCTGTCTCTTTCAAACCTTTTCTGTAGCACTGTGCCATCTGCTGAATGCACTCATATGAATAATTTGCAAACAAGGATAAAAGGTCACACACAGTGCTGAATTCTGTCAGCGTGAATCTCATCATCTCCACATTAATGTTTTTGGAGGGCACTTGGGAAAAAAGCTGGTGCTTGGGCACTGAATCTCACAGTGTTTCTAGAAACCACCCAAGCCCCAGTTTTCAGAGAATCACTGTTTCAGGAGCAGTATGGATTGGAAGAGACCTCTGGAGGTCATCTAGTCCGATTTAGGTTCAACTAGGGCAGGTTGCACAGGATTGTATCCAGGCAGGTTTTGAATGTCTCCAGAGCAGGAGACTCCACAATATCTCTGAGCAGCCTGATGCAAGGATATGTCACCCTCACAGGAGCAAAGTTTTTCACAATGTTCAGATGAAACTTCCTGTGTTCCAGTTTGTGCCTATTGTCACTTGGCCAGTCATGGGGCACCCCTGAAAAAAGTCTGGCTCCATCCTTTTGACACCCATCCTTTACTTATCTATAAGCATTGATAAAATGCCCTCTCAGTCTTCTTTTCTCCAGGCCAAACATCCCCAGGTGTTTCAGCCTTTCCTTGTAAGAGAGATACTCCAGTTCTCTCATCATCTTTGTAGTTCTTTGCTTCATTCTCTCCAGTAGTTCCTTGTCTCGAAATGGGGAACCCAGAGCTGGACTCCAGATATGTCCTGGCTAGGGTGGAGTAGTGGAGGAGGAGAATCTCCCCTTGATCTACTGCCTACACTCTTCTAAATGCAGCCCAGGATACCATTTGCCTTCTTGGACATTCCTGGTTCATGGTTAACTTACTGCACACCAGGACTCTGAAGTCCTTCTCCACAGAGCTGCTTTCCAGCAGGTCAGCCCCTCCCCTGTATTGGTGCATGGGGTTATTCCTTCCCAGGTGCAGGACTCTACACTTGCCCTTCATTAGGTTCCTCCTTGCTCAGCTCTCCAGTCTTCTCAGGTCTCACTGAATGGCAGCACAACCTCCTGTGCATCAGCTACTTCTCCCACCTTTGCATCATCAGCAAACTTGCTGAGGTTGTACTCTACCCCTTCATCCAGCTCATTGATGAGGATGTTGAACAAGACTGGACCCAGTATTGATTATTGGGGAACACCACTGGCTACAAGCCTCCAAGCAGACATTTCACCATCAATCAAAATCCTCTGTGCTCTGTCATTCAGCCACTTCTCAATCTACCTCACTGTGCCACTCATCTAACTCACACATGCTGAACTTCCCTATGAGGATGTTTTGACAGACAGCAAGACAGCATCAAAAGTCTTACTGAAGTCAAGGTAGATAACATCCACTACTCTCCCTTCATCTTTCCAGTGGTCACACCATCACAGAAGGATATCAGATTAATCAAGCATGATTTCCCCATGGTGAATCCATGCTGAGCAGTCCCAATAACTTTCTTTTACTCTCCATGTGTAGAGATGACATGTGGAATGAGCTGTTACATCACCTTTCCAGGGGTGGAAGTGAAGCTGACTGGCCTGCAGTTTCCTCTGTCCTCCTTCTTGTCCTTTTTGAAGACTGAAGGGACAATGGCTCTCCTTCAGTCCTGAATTTTCCCCTCCAGTCCTCAAATATTCCTGGTGTTATTTTCCCATTGCAAATATTTGACCACTTTCTTTTATTGCTTTCCATGAACTATTACTACCTTGAGGAAGCAATAATTTTCACTCACTATTGTAATATCCTCTGAGACCCCTGACATCAAGTACCTTTCCCATTTACATTAATGATGTGCAGGATCCTTCCTGGCTATTTATGGTCCAGTGCTGACATTTGTTTCACACAGATTCATACTTGATCAGGTTTAAAACCAATTATAAAGTGCTGCTAGCTCAGTAACTTAGTGAATGTCCTGTGGAAATCCATGGAAATGCCAGGCTCTACAAGAGTTCCCCACTTTCTTGTGCTTGATAATCTACTGAAGTAAAATATATATATATATTTTAACATATCAGCCAGAGCTAGATTTATCACCAGCTATGCTTTAGCAAGCAAATAATCACAGAATCACAGAGCCAGGCAGGTTCAAAAGACCCTCAGGATCACCAAGTCAAACCATTAACCCTACTCAACAAGGTTCAACCCAGAACCATATTCCCAAGCACCACATCCAAATTACTTTTAAACACATCCAGGGTTGGTGACTCAACCACTTCCCTGCCCAGCACATTCCAGTGCTTGACCACTCTTGCTGGGAAAAAGTTCTTCTTAATGTCCAGTCTAAACCTACCCAGTCACAGCTTGAGGCCATTCCCTCTTGTTCTGCCACTAATTACCTGTGAGGAGAGCAGCACCAGCCTCTACACAGTGTTCCTTCAGATAGTTGAAGAGAGCAATGAGGTCTCCCCTCAGCTTCCTCTTTTCCAAACTAAACAGCCCCAGCTCCCCCAGTTGCTTCCTATCAGATTTATTCTCCAGGCCCTTCACACCTTCTTTGCCCTACACTGGCTCCAGCACCTCCATATCTCTCTTGTATTGAGGTGCCCAAAATTGGACACAATACTCAAGGTGTGGCCTCACCAGAGCTGAGTACAAGGGACAATCACCTTCCTACTCCTGCTGGACACAGAATGTCTGATACAAGCCAGGACGCCACTGGCTTTCTTGGCCACCATTTGTTGGTTTAACACAGCATGGCAAAACCACAAGAAGTTTGCAAAACCCAAACAAACTATACTCATAAGTTAATAACCAATTTTCTTACCTGCTTTAGCATCTTAGCATCTCTTGATACTGGATAATTATTCTCCAAAGCTTGGCAGGCAAGTCTTGGAAATTTTTCTTTCCCATGCAGATATTCTTACATCCTAATAACCCAATGCATACTGTAGCATCCCTTTTGGTAATAACAGGAAGGCTTTTTAATGTGGTGATATAATCATACTTTTTAATCATACTTTAAATATCTGTGAGAGCGGTCCTGAAGAAAAGGACGTGGGGGTGCTGGTGGATGAGAAGCTCAACATGAGCTGCCAGGGTGTACTTGCAGCCCAGAAAGCAAATCAAAAGAGGCATAGCCAGCAGGTTGAGGGAGGCGATTCTCCCCCTCTAATCCGCTCTGGTGAGACCCCACCTGGAGTACTGCATCCAATTATGGAGCCCCTGTTACAAGATATGGACATGCTGGAACACGTCTAGAGAAGGGCCGTGAGGAGGATCAGAGGGCTGGAGCACCTCTCATGTGAGGACAGGCTGAAAGAATTGGGGCTGTTCGATTTGGAGAAGAGAAGGCTCCAAGGAGACCTTATTGTGGCCTTCCAGTATCTGAAGGGAGCCTACAAGAAAGCCGGGGAGGGACTTTTTAGGGTGTCAGGTAGTGAGGTTTTCAGGAGGAGACTTGGTGGGGTGCTTGGTGCCACGGGTTAGTTGTTTAGGTGGGTTGGATTGGTTGATGGGTTGGATGCGATGATCTTGAAGGTCTCTTCCAACCTGGTTTGGTTTATTGTTTATTGTTTATGGTTTATTGATAGGACTAGGGGAAATGGATCCAAGCTAGAGGAGGGTAGATTTAGATTAGACATTAGGAGGTTCTTCACCATGAGGGTGGTGAGACACTGGAGAAGCCCCATCCCTGGAGGTCTTTAAGGCCAGAATGTTAAGGGTTGGAAGGGACCTTGAAAGATCATCCAGTCCAACCCCCCTGCCAGAGCAGGATCACCTGTACCACATCGCACAGGAATATATCCAGGCAGGTCTCGAATACCTCCACAGAGGGAGACTCCACAACCCACCCTGGGCAGCCTGTTCCTGTGTTCCATCACCCCCACAGTGAAAAAAAAAAAGTTTTCCTCATGTTTCCATGGAACTTCCTGTGCCTCCTAGTCCTAGCAATCGGAATACTTACAGAACAGCCTGGGAAAGAAATGCCTCTCTTCTAATTTTTCCTGTAAAATTAAAGGAAGAACTAATCAAAGACGTTAGAAAATTCAAACTAAACATCGAGACCCATTTAAAAATGTCTAACCACAGTGAAAGATGCTCTGCTTTTATTGTGCAAAGCACAGAAGCAACCTGCAAGGGTTTGACTTTTTAAAATAGATATTTTCCAAGGAAAAAAATAAACCCCAAAACCTGTTAAAAAGATATCTTTCCTATATTTACATGTCAAATTCAGCCCTGGATCACCACTAAAACATACATTCCAACTGCAATCTGGTCACAATGCACACCAAGCACAAAAGCTTTCTAATGATCTTTGATTAGTTCTTTATTAAATTCATCAAGGGAGCAAAGGAAATTTAATAATCTTCACCATTTGTCATCTTTCTGATTACAGTTTTGATTAGAACTTTCAGCTTTTATTTTCTTCTTTTCTAGTCATTTCTATTACTGTGATAGTGCTTTTTTCTTCCACACACACCCCCTCCCCCCTTCCAGTTTAAGAAGAAGGAGATGTGGCAAAAATGAAACAAATTTGTAATTCTGGGGGTGTATTTAACTAGGTCTGCTCATATCCTGAGAAAAAGGCTAGCTAAGAATAGAAGATGTTAAAAATGCAAAGTAGTCCTTAATGGAAGATCTCCACATTCACACCATAAAATATTCCAGAGTGCCAGGTAAATATCTTACTTAACTAATCAGATACCTCATAAATATCCTACACTGTTGCAGCCACTGTTCAGAGGGCAGCTGCTGGACGTGTGCAGAGTGCAGGATTCCTTAGCTGACCAATTCCTGAGCTGTATAGAGCAAAACAATAACATTCCTTCTGTTCCAAGAACAACATCCTCATGTTGGCACTCTTGGATTGGAACATGTGGCAGAAGCCACCTTCTGTGACACCTCTCATTGGGAAAAGATTTTAGCTTATCTATGTGGTTGGGTTTTAATGGTTAAGGGATTGACAACAAAGGGTATAAAAACCAGCTACCCACCCTGAGAAAGAGTTATCTTGGAGAAGAAATCTTATGAGGAGCAACTGAAGGAGCTAGGACTGTTTAGTTTGGAAAAGAGGAGGCTGAAGGGAGACCTCATTGCTCTCTAGAACTACCTGAAAGGACATTGTGGAAAGGCTGCTGCTGGTCTCTTCTCACAGTTAATTAGTGACAGAACAAGAGGGAATGGCCTCAAGCTGTGATTGGGTAGGTTTAGACTGGACATTAGGAGAAAATTTTTCCCCACAAGAGTGGCCAGGCACTGCCTGGGAGGTGGTTGGGCCACTGCCCAGGGAGGTGGTTGGGCCACCAACCCTGCATTTAATAGTATTTTGGATGTGGTGCTTGGGAATATAGTTTAGGGATGAACCTTGCAGAGTAGGATTATCATTTGGACTTGGTGATCCTGAGGGTCTTTTCCAACCTGAATGTTTCTGTTATTCTATGATTCTGGCATAGGGACTTAGATAGGAATGTGTTCAGCGAGAGCTGCTAGGGACTTCTGCTTCTGTTAGCTACTTCTGGCAAGGGCTTTATGTAGGGATACTGCGAGGGACTTCTGTTAGCTGCTTTGTCTGTTAAGGGCATAGAATAGAATAGAATAGAATAGAATAGAATAGAATAGAATAGAATAGAATAGAATAGAATAGAATAGAATAGAATAGAATAGAATAGAATAGAATAGACCAGGTTGGAAGAGACCTTCAAGATCTTCATGTCCAACCTATTACGCAACACCACCTAATCAACTAAACCATGGCACCAAGCAAGTCTCCTCCTGAACACCTCCAATGATGGTGACTCCACCACCTCCCTGGGCAGCCCATTCCAATGGACAATCACTCTCTCGGTGTAGAATTTCTTCCTAACCTCCAGCCTAAACCTTCCCTGGTGCAGCTTGAGACTGTGTCCTCTTGTTCTGGTGCTGGTTGCCTGGGAGAAGATATCAACCCCCATCTGGCAACAACCTCAAAGTTGCCTCAGAATCACACTCTCAAGGCTCACCATGACCAAATATGGGGCACCAGTCACCTTGAAATCACTATTAATACAAGTAAATGCCATTATTTATGAAGTTCAGAAAACAGAAAGATTTGCAGAAGTGCAGGGGGTAGCAAGGAAGTTAGAAATGCATTTATTCCACTTTCCCCATCCTCATTATCCCACCAAAAAAAACAACTTGTCTGTCACTAGCCAGCTGATATGTGGTGTGTACTTAACCACTTTGGTCCAAGGCTACATCTCTTATCATTACACTGCACATATGGGGAAAGTTCGTCTCTGTAAGAGGGACATCTTTCATTGCTACACTTTTCAATAGTGCTTGGAGGTCCTTCAAAATTCAGGTCTCCCCTTTCTCCACCTGTTCCTCCCACATACTCAATGGGCAGTTGCAATATTGCCATCCAAACAGCTCTGGCTGACTACTGTCCCTTTAGAGGACTCTGCATGAACACCTGAAGCTTTCATATGTATGAAGCCTCAGATGCCAGGTAGATTGAACTTTTACATCCTGAATGACCATATAACCAACCAACCTTTGTCTCAATACATGGGCAGACACCTTGCTCATGAGCAGGAAGCATTGCTTAACTAGAATATCCACAGGAGGGTTTTCAAGGCTTCACAGCTACTGTCAGGTAAAGGACCTCCCCCCCGGGCAAGCAGACTCCATCCAAAAGCTAAAGGAAGAACGTTTCCACTCCTCAACTCCAAGGGACATGTTTGATTCATACAGTTTTATCAGCTATGTACAGCACAGGGATTTCAACCTTCCTAATTATTACTAATGTACCTTTTTCTCTCTGAGATGCTATTTAATTTGGTCTGGTTTTATCTCCTCTAAATTACTAAGCTAACAGCTTCTCAGTACAAAATAGCCTTGCCCTGAAAAAAAAAAAGCAATTTAATGTGTGGAATCCTGGACTTATAAAAGATACTAGTTTGGTTTTTTGGTTGTTGTTTGGGTTTTGTTTTCTGGGTTTCAGGATGGTTTTTCTTTTTCATGCTATGTCTTTACAGGAACTGCTCTACAAAAGCAAAATGCTTATTGTGATGCTTCTAATTTGCCTTATTGCAATTCCACTGAATGTTAAGCTCTATATTTTTCAAATCTTTGCATTTCTGAGTACATAAATGAGCACTTTCCCTAGCTAATTGGAGCCCTTTTTCTTCCTCACAGGCTGTCTTCAGTCTCTTAAATGGTCCAAACAATTAGACCACGATGCAAATGCAAGACATTATATCGGAGCTTTGCGTATTGATGTATTTGTCATGTGGCCCCTGAGGCAGCAGTCATTTGCTTGCATCATGTTTGGCTTAACATGCAGTAGCAAGGGGAAAACTGAGGAGAAGGAATAGAAATAATGGAGACATTTAACATTGGTGGTGTGGAAGTTTTAGGCTGTGCCTAGAAAATTTAGAATAGAATAGAATAGAATAGAATAGAATAGAATAGAATAGAATAGAATAGAATAGAATAGAATAGAATAGAATAGAATAGAATAGAATAGAATAGAATAGAATAGAATAGAATAGAATAGGATAGGATAGAATAGACCAGACCAGACCAGACCAGGTTGGAAGAGACCTTCGAGATCATTGTATCCAACCCATCAACCAATCCAACCCACCTAAACAACTAAACCATGGCACCAAGCACCTCATCAAGTCTCCCCCTGAACACCTCCAATGATGGCGACTCCACTGCCTCCCCAGGCAGCCCATTCCAATGGGCAATCACTCTCTCTGTATAGAACTTCTTCCTAACATCCAACCTAAACCTTCCCCGGCGCAGCCTGAGACTGTGTCCTCTTGTTCTGTGATTGGCTGCCTGGGAGAAGAGACCAACATCTGTTTTCCCCAGATCTTGAACAGAAAGTGATAGAACATACATAAACTACCACTGGATGTAAAAAGGAAAATAATCACAGAATCACCAAGGTTGGAAGAGACCTCAAAGATCATCAAGTCCAACCCGTCACCACAGACCTCATGACTAAACCATGGCATAATGATGAGGTCTAAATAATCCCCTTGGTCTGACTACTAACAAAGGTAGTTTGGACAAACTGACTTTCTCTCTTTTTGCTTCCTTCACTCTGGCAGATACCAGCTGGCTCTTGCTTAGCTGCTGTTGACCTTGAACGTGTTCTTGTTGTGGTTAAGCGCTAACAGCAACTCTGCTTTTCTCCTTTCTTCTCGTGTCCCTTGTACAGGGGGGAAGAGAGCAGGAAGGGGGAAGCTGTCGGCAGCCCCCTGGTTTTCTCCAGGGGGGGTTCTTGTGTTGTTTATAAATGGTAAATGTACATAAATATTGTAGATTTTGTACATATTCACTGTGATTCATATTTCTAGGTTGTAGTTTTGCTTGTAAATACAGCTTCATTTGCTTTCCAACTCAGCTGGTCTGGCAATTTTATGGGGGGGGGGGGGGGGGGGGGGAGGGAATTTCAACCCACCACAGTGTTCACAGTACAATCTGTACATGTCTTCACTGCAGAAGATCCATGATATTAAAGACCAAGATATTAAAGGCTGCATTTTAAAAATAAAACTTTTTCAGTCAGTGTGAAAAAAAAAAAAGAAATAAAAGGAAAGATAAAATAAATTAATCTTCAGCACAGAGGGCTTATGGAGAGCCAGAGAGGGAAAAGTCTTCTGAGGAGCTGAGAGCGTCATTGAGGAAAAAAGTCAAAGTTTTACACCTTCTAACTGCTCTCTATTAGAAAATGATTTATTCAATACAAAATAGGTTTTCAAAATGATGATGAGCTTAATCAACTTGTGAGCAGAGAAAGTATTGCAATAACTTCACCGCCGGCACGGCACAGCTAGTTGTCGGATCAGCTCTCCCTTTCATCGGCACTTGTTGTAACAGGCAGGGGGCTAACCCTCTCAGACATGGAGCTAATCAGTCCTTGAAAGTCACTTCATCCAGTGGAGTGGAATAATGTACTCTAGCCTCGTTTGTCCACCTCTACCATTTGGAGCGACGTTATTTAGATTGTCCATTTCTGCCTCATCAGCTTCCATTTCAAAGAATTAGAATTTTTTTTTTCCTGAGGGTATCTTTTATCAGGATGTCATGTTAAATGTACTGTACGAGACATTCACAGCTCTCTTCACAACTGGCATTGTTAAGACCAGCCTGTGAATGTATATATTGTAAGATAAAGCAAAAGCAGCTTTGTCTGCATAGTTGGAAAGGCTGTTCTTTAAGCTGGATTAAGTTCTCACACACACACAAAAAAAAGAGTCCAGGTAAGAAGTAAGATCACAATTAATGGCCAAGAACAATATTTCCAGCAAAGAATTAACTCAACCAACCTGCTGAACTGCAGGGTCCATTTACAACTGCTGTGCAGATGCCAGCAGCTTTCTGGGCGCACAAACCTGCCCGCCCTGCACAATCAGCTGTTCTTTGTCTCATTTTGCGCTATCTGTTGCTGCCCTCCTATCGCCACTAGATGCTTTCCCCGCCTGTGAGAACTGGTTCTCCTGAGTCCGGTCTTCCTCCTGGGTCTGGTCTGAGCCTAACTGATGATTTCCCTGGCCCCAAAGAAGATTGCTGAACTTGAAAATGAAAAAAGCTGATGGGCAAGGACAAGACAATAAACTTATCTTCACTGCTGGCTCTTCCTCACTGTCATGCAGCAACATGAGCAAATGAAATGATCATGAGGAAAGGTGTTTTATAAAAGAGGTACCTCTTTCTCCTAGGCCTTGGGGAGCCCCCTCTGGGAAATTCCCCAGGTTTCTATTTCCTGTTGAAATTACAAAACCAATCTCACTGGCACTCTGGGGCTTTGGGACTGAGTGTTACCAAGCCCTTTAAAGTAGTTTCACAACTTAAGCACCCCTCAGTCAAAAATACCGGTTTTCTTCTACCAGTCTTTCAGAATTTTAACTGATGTGTTGACCCATTACTCAATTAGCCATGATTTAAATTAAGCAGGAAACCCAGGAAATTAATAAAAAGTAAGGCTAGACTAAACAGTGTTGACAATTTGATTATGTTACACACCAAATTCATCTATTCACTGAAATCATCTTAGTGTGATAACTCCACTCTTCTGATTACAATTACTTCATTTATGGAGGGAGTGTGTTTTACTCTTGTTCTGACACTGACTGTTATTTTAAGCAATTCTTTTTCTCCTCTCTGGAGGAGGCTACTATCAAGGAGTGAATAGGGCATCCTTCAAAATTTGTTCATCCAAATGAATTAATAAATTAAAATGGAATAAATGCCTGTTAAAAATTAAATGCACCCAGATGTATTGCTCCTTGTAATGCAGTAACACCATGCAAGTGGCTACTTCAAACCACATTTTCCTAGCCCTACACATATCCTTTGTGTCTGTGCAAGTGTGATGTGTCTGCTCCACGGCCACTATAGGGTTTCCAGTGTCTCTATCTGTCTTCCTGGCTCTTCAAGTGACTTCCATCATCTACAAAATGCAAGTCAATTTTATTTTGCATAAATGATTCTCACTTAAATGTGAATAGCACACAAAAAATGGTTCACAGGTTTAAGAGAGAATACCACTTTCTTTGAGCTGGGAAGAGTGTGGGTCTTACTGCCACAAAGGCAAGGGGCATATTGATGCCAGCAGGATGTTTACAAGGGGGTGGCATGGGCCAGAGGGTGAAAAAAATCATTGCTCAGGTAGCTCTTGTTTGTAATCACAGTGCATAAACATAGAATCACAGAATTGTTAGCATTGGAAGGGACCTCAAGGATCATCTAGTTCCAACCCCCCAGCCATGGACAGGGACACCTCACACCAGATCAGGCTGATCAGAGCCACATGCAGCCTGGCCTTAAACACTGCCAGGGAGGAAGCTTCTACCATCTCCCTGGGCAACCTGTTCCAGTGTCTCACCACCCTCATGGGGAAGAACTTCTCCCTTACATCCAATCTGAATCTACCCATTTCTAGGGTTTTTCTTCCATTCCCCCCTAGTCCTATCATTACCTGACACCCTAAAAAGTTCCTCACCAGCTTTCTTGTAGGCTCCCTTAAGATACTGGAAGGCCACAATAAGGTCTCCTTGGAGCCTTCTCTTCTGCAGACTGAACAGCTCCAACTCTCTCAGTCCATCCTCATAGGAGGATCATCCTCTGATCATCCTTGTGGCCCTGACCAAACAGCTGAAGCAGAAATCTCGTTAATCTGAAAGCAATGGCAATTCATTATGCATAGTCTTCTCTTTTGATTAAAGAAGGGCTTCTTCTCTACCTCAAAAAATTTTACTCTTATATTGAAAAATAGGGAGCTGTACTTTAAGTAAATAAATAATAACAATTAAAAAAATCCCCATTTCCTGTAAAAGTGGAAACTTTCCACATATTTTTATAACAAAGTGGAATGGAATGGAATGGAATGGAATGGAATGGAATGGAATGGAATGGAATGGAATAGAATAGAATAGAATAGAATAGAATAGATTGGAATAGACCAGATTGGAAGAGACCCTCAAGATCATCGTGTCCAACCCATCATCCAACACCACCTAATCAACTAAACCATGCAACCAAGCACGACATTGAACTCATTTAGTTTCATGACTTTCATCACAGCATACCTAAAATAAACCTGAAATCAGCTACACAACAAGGTCTGACAGAGCTTCCTACAGAGCTTGGTCTGGTGCTCTTCCAGCCAGGTAATCATAA
Source organism: Melanerpes formicivorus (assembly GCF_026170545.1). Classification (NCBI taxonomy): domain Eukaryota; kingdom Metazoa; phylum Chordata; class Aves; order Piciformes; family Picidae; genus Melanerpes; species Melanerpes formicivorus. The sequence continues at coordinate 4,975,070 of NW_027142401.1, read as the reverse complement.
GGAAAAGTCATTATGCTACGGTGAAGAGCAAATGAGGAGAAGGGAGGGAAAGAAAGGCAACCATCCTAGGTCACATTGCCTGCTGTCTGCCAGGAATGGGTCCTGCTACCCCTGGTCTGAATAGAGAAATGAGTTGTATTTCTTCCTAACCTCCTCCATCTAGTTACAATTGGTGTTACATGAAAGGCTAACTCAAGTCTTTTGCACTATAATGAGAGTAATAATGAATAATGGTACTTATGTGTAGTAAATTAGGCCCTTGCTGATAAAAATCCTTTTTACCCAGATGCTTACTTTCTTGAAATTCATAATAAATCAGAAATAATCTATGTGGAACAGAATGCAAGCTTAGCTCAAGCAAATGAGTAACTATGGTGTTCAGTGGAAGTTACTGGGTAATAATGAGCTTAATTAAACATACCTTAATAAGTCAGAATTACAAAAATGGAGTAAATTCACCTAAATAGTTACCTCAGAGTCTTCACACCACAAATCACAGTAATAAAAGAGACAGATTGCTGCAGGTAATTAAATGTATTGCTCTCAGATATGCTATATGATCACACATTTATTTAGACACAGGCTGTGTTCATTTATGCTTTTGTTATAACCTTGCCAGATTTTCTTTTTGTGACCCTTGACTGCTACTGCTCTTCATTATTTTATGTATTTCCCCTGCAAGAGTAATCCCATTAAAATCATTAATACTTCTGCATGCAGGTCTGTAAGCAGTGGCTCACTGAATCACCTGCTTTTCACTTACATGAGAGAACAAACTGAATACTTACTTAATCATTTTATGGGACTAACCAGTCCTTCAAAGGAAAGCAAAGGACCTTTCTGCAACTCTTCTGGGAAACCTGGTTGAAAGCACTTTGCATTCAATATCTTGACAATCTCTTCCTGAACACATCAGGTGAGATCTTACCTGACAAAAAGCCTGTGCAAGATGTTGACAGAAATATATCTCAGCATTAGCTGACATCAGAGTTGAATGCATTACATATACTTACATTAATATTTGAAATCAATTTAACATTGTTTACAGGAAAACAGGCATGAAGGAGGCATGGCTGATGCTACCTGCAGCACTGCTATTCCATAGGAAGTTCCTCACATGTGAGGATGAAGGGGTGTGATGGGCTAAGCTCATAGTGGAAGCAGGGGGTGGGTGGCTTGTGAGAGTTTTTGTCCTCCCTGGAGGGTGTTTTGCCCCTGGGAAACTGACTTGGTCTGTTCCACCCCCACCCCACCCCCCCGACCCTGTCCAGCAGGGGTATAAAGGGGAGGACATTGCAGCCATTGCTCTCTTCCTTCTGCCTTGCAGGGACTAAAGAGAGTTGCTGCTGGCTTGCTGCGATGCGGTCCTCCCTGCTGCTTCCACACTTTGCAAAGGACTGGTTTTGTATTTCATATTTCTTTCTTGTTTCCTACCCTTGTGAACCCTGCCTGTTATTGTTACATATATATATATATATATATATATATATATATACACACACACACACACACACATATACCATGTAAAGGAAATTCTTTACCTCTATACTTCCAAGCTGAACCCAAATTATTATTTCTTGGTGGATTTGCTCCTTCCCTTTCTTTTCCTCTTTATTGGGAAAGAGGAGGGGAGAGCAGGAGAGGGATTCTCAGCCTGGCCCCCATCTGAGCTCTTAAGCCCCAGTTAAGGCTCAAACCACCACAAGGGGAAAAGTGTGCCAGGCACTGAACTGCTCTGATTGAGGTGGACCACAAACAGGGGGAACTGAGACTGACATTGGAAGTTACAGAAGTCAAGTACGGCTTCACCTTTAACTTAGAGGTTATTAATTCCCTGGTCACTGCAGGGGGCTTGGACAAGATGACCTTTGAGGGTCCCTTCCAACTTGATGCAATCTCTAAATCTTTTTCAAAACCCATATAGGCACCCTGAAACTTTGCTTTTGGAGGAATACCCACTGACTGCACTATTCTTCCCTGCTCTTCTACGCTGCTTTCAGCATCCCAGGTGAACAGACACTATCCTCTTGCTGATTTTGCATATGGCAATCAGATCTTTCCAGCATCCTCTCCTCTGACTGCCCATTCTCAATTTAAGAGCACCATTTTTCAAATCCTAGTACAATTAAGGGTAGCTACATGTCCAATTACCTACTAAGGTATGTGCTTAGTGCTGAAGTTGGGGAGGTCTGGCTGTTAATATTTCCCTGCTGTCTAACATTACAGTGCAATTGGAGCAATGTTTCTGAAAGAACAGTTCAGTACATTAGCTCTCAAATATGAAAAAATACACTTTCATCATTGAAATTATTCACTTAAAGCAGCACTTCAGCAAAACATTGTCCACACTGACCTTGCAATTATATTGCATCTAGTGTGTACTGATGTACATAGCATATGCTTTTCCACCTGTAATTGAGGCTATTAAGCAGAATGCAGAGGCTGAGCTCCACCCTCCATCTACCAGATTACACAGAAGGTGTAAACTCAACAAAACATGCTGAGGATGCTGCTGCTGAAGTTACACTGTGAGGGCATGCCACCAGTCAGCACAGACCCTGCCATTCCCAGGGTAAATTGCTAATACTGCTTAGTAAGAATCATCCTAGGATAAACTAATCTGGGGGGAAAAAAAAGAGATCTATCATGATGGCCCAATTCTCATTTTCAGAGTTAGATTGTAATTAGGCTAGAATTAGAATTTTAGATCAGATTACAATTGTGAGGCTGGAACAATCCTCACTATCAATACAGACTGGGGGAGAAGGTAATAGAAAGCAGTCCTGTGGAAAAGGATTTGGTGGTGCTGATGGACAAGAAGATGGACATGAGCAGGCAGAGTGAGCTTGCAGCCCAGAAGGTAAATCACATCCTGGGCTGCATGAAAAAATACTTTGCCAGCAGATCCAGAGAGGTGATTTTGCCACTTCACTCTGCTCTGGTGAGACCTCACCTGGAGTACTGTGTACAGGCCTGGAGCCCTCAATATAGGAAGGACATGGACCTGATGGAAAGGGTCCAGGGGAGGGCTGTGAAAATGATCAGGGGTTGGAGCACCTCTGCTACAAGGACAGACTGGGGGTCTTCAGCCTGGAGAAGAGATGGCTCCAGGGAGACCAAACAGCAGCCTTCCAGTACCTTAAGGGGGGCCTGCAAGAAGGATGGGGAGAGACTGTTTACAAAAGCCTATAGTGACAGGATGAGGGGTAATGGCTTCAAACTAGAGAAGGGCAGATTTAGATCGGATATCAGGAGGTTCTTCACTAAGAGGGTGGTGGAACACTGGAACAGGTTGCCCGGGGAAGTGGCTGAGGCCCCACCCCTGGAGATATTCAAGGTGAGGCTCAATGAGGCCCTGGGCAAGCTGATCTAGTTGGGGATGCCCTTGCTGACTGCAGGGAGGTGGGACTGGATGATTTTTGGAGGTGCCTTCCGGCCTGGACCACTCTATGATTCTAAGATTTTCATCGATAATTTTACCAGTGCTCTTTGAATTACTCCTTAGAAGTGCTGACATTTCTCTACTTTTCAGACTTAAATAATCATTTGCCCATAAACTTTTTAGGATTGGGGATCTAATGTGCCAGGTTTATCCAGCTACTAAAAATGCCAACAAATCACAGTATCACCAAGGTTGGAAGAGACCTCAAAGATCATCGAGTCTAACATGTCACCACAGACCCCATGACTAGACCATGGCACCAAGTGCCACGTCCAATCCCCTCTTGAACACCTCAAGGGATGGTGAATCCACCACCTCCCTGGGCAGCACATTCCAATGACGAACGACTCGCTCAGTGAAGAACTTTCTCCTCACCTCCAGCCTAAACTTCCCCTGGTGCAGCTTGAGGCTGTGTCCCCTTTAATTTGTACAAAAATATCTCTAATTCTTGTGGGTTGCTTTTCTTTTTTTCTTGCAGCACTTTGTGTTTTGCACCCTGTCTCCTGATTACGTATGTACTGTGAGCTGAGCATACTGATAATCTAATTTGCTTCTGAAAATGTGGAAAATGTCTGAATCAGAAACATTCCTAGAGGCCCCAGGGGAGAGAGTAATAAACGTAAAGCCACCTTGAGATCCTAATCTGGGGCAGCATTTCGCATTGTTCTTGCCACATGAAGTAATTACGGCGTCAGCTATTAGAAGATGCTGAATTAGAGTCTAGATGGCACCAAAAATCACTGTCACGAAGGACACGATAGGATATTTGCATGTGAAAGGGCTGTGAACAGTATCTATAAAGAATTGTGAAATTACTACCATATTTATTATTATAATTTCGTATCATCACAGTCTCATTTCAGCATGACCTGCAAGAATAGATTAAATTAATGTCATTTTCTCTTCTTGTTAACATCTTTATCACAAGAGCAAGCTGTCACAATTTCAGCGTCTAAAATAGTCTGTGAATTACAGAGGGCAGGAGCTGAACCGTTTCCCCTGTCTGTGCCTTGGTTGGCTCACCTCTTCCAGTTTACTCTTCCTTTATATCCTGCTCTCCCATTTGAAGAGAAGAGGAAAAAAGATAAGGAAGACAACCCTCACAGTTTTAAAACCATGAAAAAGGAATAGAATGGAATAGAATAGGAAGGGAATAGAATAGGAAGGGAATAGAATAGGAAGGGAATAGAATAGAATAGAATAGAATAGAATAGAATAGAATAGAATAGAATAGAATAGAATAGAATAGAATAGAATAGAATAGAATAGAATAGAATAGAATAGAATAGAATAAAGTAGACTAGACCAGAATAGAATAGAAATAGAAATTAAAGAGAAATAGAAATAATAAAAATAGAAATAGAAATAGAAATAGAAATAGAAATAAATAGAAATAGAAATAGAAATAGAAATAGAAATAGAAATAGAAATAGAAATAGAAATAGAAATAGAAATAGAAATAGAAATAGAAATAGAAATAGAAATAGAAAAGGAATAGACTAGACCAGAATAGCATAGCATAGCATAGCATAGCATAGAATTAACCAGGTTCGAAAAGATCTCTGAGATCATCGAATCCAACCTATCATCCAACACCATCTAATCAACTAACCCATGGCACCAAGCACCCCATCCAGTCTCTTCCTAAACACCTCCAAGGATGGTGACGCCACCACCTTCCTGGGCAGCCCATTCCAATGGACAATCACTCTTTCTGGGAAGAATTTCTTCCTAACATCCAGCCTAAACCTCCCCTGGTGCAGCTTGAGACTGTGTCCTCTTGTTTTGGTGCTGGCCGCCTGGGAGAAGAGACCAAGCCCTATGTGGCTACAACCTCCCATCAGATAGTTGTAGATGGCTATAAGGTGTATCCTGAGCCTCCTCTTCTCCAGGCTAAGCAACCCCAGCTCCCTCAGCCTCTCCTCATAGGGCTTGTGCTCCAACCCCCTCTCCAGCTTTGTTGCCCTTCTCTGGACATGTTCCAGCAACTCAACATCTTTCCTAAACTGAGGGGCCCAGAACTGGACACAGGACTCAAGGTCTGGCCTAACCAGTGCTGAGGACAGGGGCACAATGACTTCCCTGCTCCTGCTGGCCACACTATTCCTGATCCAGGCCAGGATGCCATTGACCTTCTTGGCCACCTGGGCACACTGCTGGCTCATGTTCAGCCTACTATCAACCAATATTCCTATGTCCCTTTCTGCTTGGCTGCTCTCAAGACACTCTAATCCCAGCCTGTAGCACTGCATGGGGTTGTTGTGGCCAATCTGTAGAACCCAGCACTTAGATGTGTTAAATCCCAAAGGAGTGGAGGAAGAGGAGGTTTGATTGGAGGCAAAGATTAACAAGGATCACACTAGAAAATTAAAGCCAGTATACACACACTTGTTTCAAGGCACATACTTACACATGGTTGGAATACACGCTGTCAAAAATGCTTTTATACCTGCAGCCATTCCATCCCCCACAATGCCTTAATGCTAAGAGGAAGGTCTTCCTCTAGGACTTCACTGGCAATTTTCAGTAACAAGTATTTTGGACCTTAAAAGGACCAAGGCTGTTACATGACAATGATTTGACCTCTGGAAATGTTGTCTTTTTATACAATTGGACTATGGAAAATGGAAGTTATGGTTAGTAGGGTTTGTCTCGGTCTTCCCTTCCATCTCCTCTTTTCCTTCATCAATAAAAAAGACAGAAAAGACTGAACTATCACTAAGGAGCAGGTAAAACATTGAGGGAAAAAAAAGGGGGGGGGGGGAGATAAAAAAACTACTGAACAAACATTTTGGGCCTTTGAAACTAGTCAGTCCTCCTTTTCTCAAATATTTGTTGTCTGCTTGGTTGTAAGGCACTGCTCAGTAAGTGAATATTCTGTCAGATGCTGCTGTTTCTGACTGAGCATTATTGATTGTCTGAGCTGCTATAATCCACTTGTACCTATAGAAGTGAGGTTTATATCTCAGGTACAAGTTAAATGAAATGTCTTGTCATTTTTAAGGAAAGTAGGAAGTGGGGAATGGAGCAAAACTACAAATGGGTAGATTCAGATTGGATGTTAGGAAGAAATTCTTCATCATGAGGGTGGTGAGACACTGGAACAGGTTGCCCAGAAATGTGGTAGAAGCCTCATCCCTAAGGTTTTTAAGGCCAGGCTGGATGTGGCTCTGAGCACCCTGATCTAGTATGAGGTGTCCCTGCCCATGGCAGGGGGGTTGGAACTAGATGATGCTTATGGTCCCTTCCAACCCTACCAATTCCATGATTCTATGATTCAGTGAAGTAAAAAAAATGGGGTTTCAATATCAGGTAAAAGAATGCGGCAGCCTTGCCCTTTTGAGTTATGAATCAGTATTACATCCATTTAAATGTCTCTCAGATGATTCCATTCACTGAGTATTAAAAAAACCTATGGATAAACACAGCCATTAGCTACTGTTCTCTGAATAACATTAATTCACTTTTGTACCTTTTAGCAAGAACAAAAATGACATTTTAAGTTGGAGGGTTTGCTGCCTTCTTCATCTAACTGAGAAAGCCCATCCTGTGCAATCTGCTATAGGTGAACCTGCTCTGTATGTGTGGGGGGATGGGAGGGAGGGAGAGAGGGCATGGGAGGGAGGGAGGGTTGGACTAGATAATCTCCAGAGGTCCCTTCCAAATAATTCTGTAATTCTGTGGTTTTTAGTGCTGGCAATTCAGAGGTTCTGCCATTGTAATCATACATCTGACCATTGAAGGTCTCTTCCAACCTGGTCTGGTCTATTCTATTCTATTCTATTCTATTCTATTCTATTCTATTCTATTCTATTCCCTGACCACTGTCTGCCAAGTTGTCTGGGTTAAAAAGAACACCACAATCTAATAACAATACAGCAGCTGAACAACAAAGACGACACACCTAGGGATACAGAAGAATCAGTATTGGACAATCTGCTGTTTCAGCTCAGCACCAAATAAAGCAGTGTGCAGCACTATTTAAAGCATAATTTACAAGGTTGCATCTCAGAGAAAAGTAAAACCAAATCCTTGTGGAGGTTCAAAATAGTCTCTACCTTGTCTTTGATATGCTGATTATATTGACAGGATAGAGTGTACCCCCAGCAAGTTTGTTGGTTATATAAAAACTGGGAGAAGTGGCTGACACCCCAGGAAGTTGTGCTGCCATTCAGTGAGATCTGGACAGGCTGGAGAGCTGGGCAGAGAGGAACTTAATGAACTTCCACAAGAGCAAATATAGAGTCCTACATCTAGGGAGGGAACAACTCCATCGACCAGGAAAGGTTAGAGGTTGAACTGCTGAAAAGCAGCTCAATGGAGAAGGGCTTGAGAGTATTAGCGAACAGTAAGTTAACCATGAGCCAGAAATGTGCCCCTGTGTCCAACAAGGCCAATGGTATGCTGAGGTGCGTGAAGAGTGTGGCCAGAAGGTTGAGGGAGGTTCTCCTCTCCCCACTACCCTGCCCTGGTAAGGCTGTGCCTGGAATGCGGTGTCCAGTTCTGGGCTCCCCAGTTCAAGAGAGACAAAGAACTACTGGAGGGCATAATGAAGTGAAGAGCTATGAAGATGATGAGAGGACTGGAGCACCTCTCTTATGAGGAAGGGCTGAGACACTGGGTGCTGTTTAGCCTGGAGAAGAGTAGACTGTGAGAGGGGATCTTATCAATGCTAATAAGTACCTAAAGTATGGGTTTCAAGAGGATGGGGTCAGACTCTTCAGTGGCGCCCAGTGACAGGGCAAGAGTCAATGAGCACAAACTAGAACACAGGAAGTTTCATCTGAACATTGTGAAATACTTCATTGCTGTGAGGGTGACATATCCCTGCAATAGGCTGCCCAGAGATGTTGTGGAGTCTCCTTCTCTGGAGATATTCAAAACCTGCCTGGATGCAATCCTGTGCAACCTGCTCTAGGTTGACCCTGCTTTAGCAGGAAGGTTGAACCAGATGAGCTCCAGATGTCCCTTCCAACCTCTACCATTCTGTGACTGGCAGCTCATTTGTATTGTTGGGGTTTTTTGGTATAAGAGTCTCCAAGGGGTATAACTGCATACCAGTTTCCAGAAGGATTAGGACAATAAGGCATAATTTGATGTAGGTCATGTTGTTTTCAAATGATGGCTCTTCAACACTGCTAATTCCAGTTTCCATTGTATGTAAAGGATGATTACTTATTTAATGAAGAGATTTCACCGGAACAGAGTTTTGTCACAAGATAATGGTCTCATGCTGTTAACTAAATGGGGAAGCATTTACTGTAAAATATATAGACTCTAATTGATGAGATTAGCTTGTACAAAGAGAAGATACAGCAATGGGATGTGGGCAAATATAAGGAAATACATTATGAGAAAAGGAATATTTGCTCGTCTGTAACAACAGAAAATGGTAACACAAAGAAAGACTACTTTGCTGTATTTTTATCCTCACATTGTGAGGTACCTGTCAACAACTGGTTATGTCAGTGCAGGTTATATGCATCTGAGGGGGAAAAAAAATAGCACTTAAGAGTCACTGCTGCAGAACTGCAGGATTCAACCCTTCTGCCCTTGGAGACTGGATAAATACAACCAGGGATATTTCCTATGAGTTTCAGTGCCGCTTGGCATAGGTACCGTCCACCTCTAAGTACTTGTTAGACTCCACACTCAGCACGCGTTCACAGAGTGCTCCTAATTCTTCTTTAAGTTCCCCTATTTCTATGACAAATATATGTTAATTTGCATATAGGAGCTTCCTAATATTCCTGAATGTGGTGTTAATATACTGCTGTAAGCCCGAAGTGTTAATCAGGACTAGTGAGACAAAAGACCTCCCTAAGGGGGAATTGTCAGTTACATAATCAGAATACATTAAAATCTAGTAGACTGCATGTTTTTAATAAAAATGAACAAAATGAAGGGCTGAATTTATAGCCAGCAGACAAAGCTCCCTTAAAAATAAGCCTATTAATGCTCCCTGCAAGGTCAGATCAAGGGTGATGAAATGAGAATTGACCAAACACGAGAGCAATTCCCAGCTAAATAAAAAGCCAGATATTCTTTTCTTCACTGACAACAGAAAATGAACATAGAGACAAGAAGGGTTGATCACTGATGCCAAAAATGTACTTTCCATTCTCTGAGCTTTCTAAAGTCTCTTCTTTTATCCATTTTCTATTTTTCATCATATTGCCATTCTCCCTTTTTGTCAATGACCTTTCTTCAGTCCAACTCAGCTTCTGTCTAATGACCTGAAGAGGCCTTCTTCACAGGCTGGAAAGCTTTAGATTTAAGATCCCCCTCCTTCATTAGAGTGAAAAGTGAACAGCCTCTATGTGCTGGGTGTTAATGAATGTGAAGAAAGATTTTTTTTGTATGTGTTTTACACATTATGTTCTTGACTCCTTGAGGTGCTACAATAAATTGCTGCGCTTCATTTACAAGGAGTGATAACAGAAGCAAAATGAGGATCTGGCGGCAAATTACTTCTCAGTTCACCCTGGGTCAGGCTGCTGGGGCTAATGAGAAGAGGTGCTCTAATTTTAAACTCCTCCTCGACCAAGCTATTCTTGCATTAATGTTCACTGTTATAAATTGTAAAGTCAAATGAAGGAGCACTGTTGAAAATTAACCAGTATTTTTATCCTTTGAGTACCCAATAGAACATATTTTGGCTTCTAAGCCTGGTGGTTATCAAAGGCAGCGCAGCTACACCAGCCACTCCTGCCTCACCGCAGCAGGATGCTCCTCCACGCACACACCGCTCTTTCTGCCTTTTCTTTCCAGGAGAGGAGGAAATGGTATGGGTTTCCAACCAGATTATAATTTAACTCAAAGAAAAAGGTGTTTGAAGTCAGCCCTTTTTGTGTGTCCCCCCTTAACAGGACACTGCACACAGACATCAAAAGTCGTGCGGAATGACGCCGTTCGTTTAATACTGCTGCATGTTTAATGAATTCTAATTGTGTATATGGAAAGACTTGTAAATCACTGACCCATTTAGCTCTACGAGCACTTTGTTGCTATAAGCCCAAAGCAGGATTTGAGTAGTTAATGAGAAACCAGTGCAGCACCTGCTTCTCGCAGGAAATATCTTCCTCAGCCTGTATTTTGGCAAACAAATTAACAAGATGCAATACGAATTGAAAATAAAAACTGGTTTAAAAATATAGAAAACATTAAGAATCAGTTAAAAACCCCACAACAAAACAAGAAACAAACAAATGAAACCCTAAACCAAAACTATAGCCCAGGGTTCTTCACAACAACCTGCTTCCAGATTCTCCTTACTGGCTAATTATTTTTTTATTGATAACCCGGGGCCGACTGCAGCATTAATATATTTAAAACATATATCAAAGGCATGGCATCCATTTGTTCTGTCATGTGTCTGTCCTGGTACATTCTTCCATGAAATTGCTACATAACATACAAATTAACCACACTACCCTACTCTAATCATTGTAATCAGTTATGTTTTCATGTGTACATTACTAATATATAAGGTTGTTGTAGTTCTTGTGTGTGGTTTAATTGCTTGTTTTTGCATATCTTGTGTGATTGATGATGTTCTAGAAATCTTTTCCCCGAAAGGAGACTTTCTAAATTACTTTGTTTAGATGCTAATGATTGTATTTCATTAGTGGCCCTCTCATCCAGAATCATCTTTAAATGAATGAATATGCCATAATTAAAAATCTGAATTATGAATTACTTTGAAAGGAGACAACATTGTCCCGATTTCCCACTGCGACTCAGTGTTATTTCAATTATGTAAATATGTTTAATCATTCCCCTTTTGTTTTTCTAATTATTTAATATTAATGTTGCTTTACCCCTTTATTGCTACAAGAAGGGATATGGCATCTTAAATGAGAGTACTTAGACAAGTGATACACAGATGACTAGATTCAAGCAGACATTTACCAGAATGCATAACCCATTTCAAAAACAAACATGCTATTAACATTCATACTAATATAGCAACACTAGCAGTAATTGCACTTCATGCATGTTTTGTCTTTATAAACCTAATGTATTCACAATGTACAATCTCCAATCAATTTTCTTATCAAACTTAAAATCTATTTGTCCAACTTTAAATTCTCTTGAAGCGCAGATTTTAAGCAATGAGAGTTCCCTGCCCACAGGCTTCACTTCCTGCCCCCTCCTCCCCCCAGTGGTTTAAAAAAAAAGAAGAACCCAGACATAAATTACAAGCATGTGGACATCAGTTCTTCATTTCTCACTGATGCAGCCAATTCTATTTTTATAGGACCAGTAAGCAATTTTTTTTCCCCTCTGAGTCTGAGAAAGAAATGAATGCTCCTGAAAATTTAGCCAGGATACAGTGCTTTCACTGAAATTCACAAAAACGAAAGGACTGCCCAATTAGTGTCTGTAACAACATCATGAAATCCACACAGAGGCTTACACAGGCTACATAAGTGATCACAAGGATTATTAAGTACTTATACGTAGTGGAAATGTTACGTGGAGGCCCTAACTAAATTATAGTCCAAAATGTAATCATTTGGCCAAATTGCCTTGAAATATGCTGAGGTAGAATTCCTAGAACTACAGTATCTCACTCCTGAGTAAGAGCAACAATACAAGCCCACAGCATTATTTAAAACACTGTGCTAGTAAATGATCTGAACCACAACCATAGGAGACAGAAAGAAAAGTGAGTTTTATTCCAATACCCTTTAAAGACCACTGCAGCCCTGTGGAAAACAAACCAAACCAAACCAAACCAAGACAAACCCAAACGAAACAGGAACCTGATAGTGGAAGCTAACGCATCTGTCTCAGTTCTTATCAGCAACAGCCACAAAATGTGTTTCATCATTACAAAACAAACAAACAATCTATATTTTTAATTATAGGTTCTGCAAGTTCCCAACCACCAGGGTGGAAAAGGAAATTGAAATGTGCATGGGGTGTTATCAGTAAAAACTTCCTGCCAATTCCAATTTGAGTTTAGTATTCTATTTTGCAGGTTTTTTGTAGAGAGAATACTTCCAACTGACATTGCTGCTCTTCCAGCCTCTGAGTTGCACTTGGATGATTAAATATAAATTCAAACCAAACCAAAACAGAGCCAAAACAACAAATAATAAAAATTGGTAATAGCATGTTCCTTTGGGGACTGCCTTTTAAGTAAAACTTTTCTTTCGTTGGCAAAGGGAGAGTGGTTAGTTTTCAGTGGACTTCTCTGTACTGCTACAGCCACAGTGGCGGGCTTTATTCAGCACATCTCTTGCCTGCAAGCAGATTTGTGCATTTGGAGAAAGAGGCTCACACTTCTGTCCCTTTCAGCAAGTTCTGTTACAGCATGTGGGTTTCTGCAGCTTTATTTTTTGCCAGCAAGTTCTTTCACAGCCTTCCTTAGTGGCACTGGCATTGCCCGTCAAAATGTATCACAAGGCAACGTCTGCAATTTCCCTTCCTTTACATTTTTGGTTTATGTTTCTGGGAGGCAGTCTCTGTAACTATCTGAAAAACTAATGGAAGAAACCCCTTAGTATTTCTGGTTCTAATGAGCTACCATTTCTACAGAGACCAAATTTTTTTTGAGAGAAGATACTTTCCAAAATAACTTTGAACAAAAGTCAGGGGAAGAGAGGAGAGAGAAAGAATTATCCAAACCTTTATGGACAGACAGCAAGAAAGCAAACAGCAAGAAAGCTTAGCCTGACAGCCTCCATTTTGTATGTTAAATTTTGCACAAGACAGTTTAATTACAAAAATTAGGAATGGTAATTGCTACATATAAATGTAAAGTGTCTCTCTTGGCCCAGCACAAGGGATAAAAACCCCCAACCAAATCCCAAACTATAATGCCACTCTCTGTTCTCAGGATTCTTAAGTATGCAAATAGTTTTCCCACTTAAGATCTCACAGACACAGATCTGGTCAAAGCAAATTACCCAAACAGTTTGCATTCATCAGAGAGGAAAAAGAGATGATAAGGCAGACAGAGCCAATGAATGTAGACATTTCTAACAAAAGCCTGCCATTTTACACAGCAGATTAGCTTGCACTCTAATTCTCTAGTTATATAGGGAGCAGAAACTTATTTTCATATTATAAGATAATGTGAGGTGAAATGGCAGATAAAACCTAGCTTCACTGAAGTGAATGGCAAGATTTCCATTGACATGAATGGAGTCATTTTGTTCCGGAGAGTTGCCATGTGCCTTTTGATCAGTGTTTTTTTCTGTTAAATAAATAAATAAATAAATAAATATAACTACTAGCCCTTCAAGCAAGCAGAGCTCCCTAATGTTCAGTATTATTTGTATACCCCATGGTCAGCCTGGCCAGATGGAATGAGTCACCTCAAAAAAACAACAACCAGGCGATCAGCTAGCGTATCGCTTGCAATTCAATTGCATCATAGTCATTTTCTGACTGAAATGTTCCCATTTTTAACGTTTTAATGATGCTGTGCATAATGCCTGGAGTTACCATGTGGAATGACATGCTGTGACATGTTAAGAAACCACTGATCCTCTAATAAAATACAAGGGTGCGTAAAAGCTTACTCCTGGTATAAATGCTCTTAACCGCACACACACACACACACCCTGCCCCAAAGCATCACCTGAGATTTTCCTGCAGCTTTTTCCTTGTCAAATCTCTTGTTGCTCAACATTAAGGACCAGGCTTACAACAGACCCTAATAAAAAAATTCAGGCAAACTTTAGGTGCTAAGCTCCAAAACTGCAATTAAAAAATACCCCTGCTCGGCAGCTGATACTGAGAGCACCTCCCTGCATAACCAAATAACCTCACTGGGGATCACAGCTCCTCATCTGTGCAACAAAGCTGGTGAAGGGTCTCGAGCACAAGCCCTATGAGGAGTGGCAGAGGGAGCTGGGGTTGTTTAGCCTGGAGAAGAGGAGGCTCAGGGGAGACCGTATTCCTCTCTGCAGCTACCTGAAGGGAGGCTGTAGCCAGGTAGGGGTTGTTCTCTTCTCCTAGGCAGCCAGAAACAGAATGAGAACACAGTCTAAAACTGCACAAGGGGAAGTTTAGGCTTGATCTTGGAAAGTTCTTCCCAGAAACAGTGATTGCCCATTGGAATGGGCTGCCCAGGGAAATGATGGGGTTGACATCCCTGGGGGGTTTTAAGAAGAGACTGGATGAGGTACTTAGTGCCATGGGCTAGTTGATAAGACAGGATTGGGTGATCAGCTGGACTTGATGATCTTGGAGGTCCCATCCAACCTGGTTGATTCCCATTGGAATGGGTTGCCCGGGGAGGTGGTCAAGTCACCACCATTGGAGGTGTTCAGGAGGTGGGTTGGATTAGTTGATAGGTTGGACACAGTGATCTTGAAGGTCTCTTCCAACCTGGTCTATTCTATTCTATTCTATTCTATTCCATTCCATTCCATTCCATTCCATTCTGTGTCAACCACCCCCCTCTGCCTACCTGAGTTGTCTAAGGAGTATGAACAGTAAAGCCACCACCTGCTGTAGTTCAGATGGTACATACCACTACCTGCCACACATCTGCAGTGCCTGTTTTGAATAGCTCCATGAATGCCACGCTAAAATGAAAATGATGGCACAGTTGTCGGTTATCTAGGTGAGTCTAAGCAAACTTTCCAATGTACTTAGAGGGGGGGACAAATGTTCATACTATAAATAACAATATAAATAATTTAAAATATTAATAAAAGTGGTTGTTACCAAATCAAGGAAGATTAAAGAGTAAAATTAGAAAGTACCACAACTAACAGAATACACGGAAGCTGAAAAAGCAGGTAAATCAATTGCAATTACTGTTCTGGTTATGCTTCAGTCTTCTGAGGTTATGCAGAGACTACCACTGACCCATCTGAAGATGATAGGTTGGACTTGAGGTTCTTGAAGGTCTCTTCCAACCTGGTCTGGTCTATTCTATTCTATTCTATTCTATGCTATGCTATGCTATGCTATTCTGTGCTATTCTATTCTAAATTCATTACATTTCTTGTCCTCCCTGTAGCAGACAAAGAACAACTGGTTGTCATCCTCATCATAACCATCTGTGACATACTGAAAGGACTGAGTCTTGTCCCCTTTAGTCTATCTCTTCATTTAACATGCACTGACCCAGACACATCATGCTTGCCATACAGTTTAGCAGATAGGATTTCTTTATCTTTATGTGGCCTCTCTCTCCAGTGACCTGTGTTGTTCTGGAAGTACCACATCCAAAGCTGGACACAATACACAACAGGAGTAACAACCTCAGTAATACCTCTCAGAATGAAGTCTGTCTCTTTCTCTGCAGAGATTCCTCCAAATAGTATCATAGTATCATAGTATCATAGTATCAGTCAGGGTTGGAAGGGACCACAAGGATCATCTAGTTCCAACCCCCCTGCCATGGGCAGGGACACCCCACACTAGATCAGGCTGGCCAGAGCCTCATCCAGCCTGGTCTTAAACACCTCCAGGGATGGCATCCCAACCACCTCCCTGGACAACCCATTCCAGGGCTAATTTTCAATTCTTCTGCTGTTTAGTCTTTCCAAAATTACCACCTCTGAGGTCTCCCCTGACACAATGGATAAGGCTTGTCTACTCTTACTTGCAAATTTTTCTCAGATCAAAGTCTTGGGTAAACCATTAGGGGGCACGGGGAAATGAGGTATTTGTAATATCTAGTTTATTTTAGAACAAACCAATCACTCCTGATCATAAGGAGTGACTGGCAGTGTCACTAGTAAAAAGCATCACCACTAGCAAAGCCCACTTCACAGCAAACAGCATAAAAACTGAACTTCATCGCAGAGTTCTTTTCATCTCAGTCTGAAATAGGAACTCAACATTAACATGCAGGCAAGAGGTTGTAGTAGAGTCAGTTTTTAACTGCTTACAGCTTTTCCATCAGCTGCCAAGAATATTAAACCCATAAAAAACAAACAAACAAAATCTTTAAGCTGAACCACACAAAAGATGCAATTTAACTCCACTTGCCTCCCCAAAGCAAGTGCTTACATGGCATCATCATTCTGGAGATGTCCTTGTAAGAGCTGGAAACAAAGAATAGAATGGAATGGAATGGAATGGAATGGAATGGAATGGAATGGAATGGAATGGAATGGAATGGAATAGACCAGACTGGGTTGGAAGAGACCTTCAAGATCATAGCGTCCTCAGAAACATTTTCAGCTTTATTTTGAAGAAAGGAGAAGGAGGAAATATTTCATTAACAAAAGTAATCTGTTGAGGGAATTAAAAAGGTCTCAGGCCACAGCAGAAGGCAGGTGTCAGGGTAAGGGAGGGAATTCCTGGCTCAGGCCTGTGGTGGTTCCTCTATTCTCAGTGACCTGGGCACTGGGGAGTGGGGAAAATACAACTTCAATTGCAGAGACTCACTCTGAGGAAGGCAGAGGCTGAGGGCCATGTAGGTACAGCCTTGCTATGGAGTTTAGAGGGATCAGAGTCAGAAAGAGTAATTATTGGACATGCAAAATTGTTAGGCTCACCACATCAGATGATACAAAATGCCTGCCAAGGTTGCTCACCGCTTTCAGAAGTGGACCCAGATCACTAAATTATCTTTCTCCAATACAAAGGCTGAACTGAAAACAAAGGGGCTACAGTTCCATCTTGTCTTTTAAAAACTCTCCTTTCCTAGCCTGCTTTTCAAAACCACATCCAGGTTCAGCATCTCAACTCTGAAATCACAGTATCACAGTATTACTAAGGTTGGAAGAGACCTCAAAGATCATCGAGTCCAACCTGTCACCACAGACCTCATGACTAGATCATGACTAGACCTCATGACTAGAATCAGTTTCAGAGCAAGACACCAAACAATTTACTTTTGAAAATATTGAACCATTTTCCGCTTTGCTTCCAACTTGTTTTCCTCTGGACTCCTCATCAAATTTGACCTAATTTCATAAAGTTTGGATTCCTTTTAATTTTCAGCAAATGTAATATTCATTAAAAATGAAAGAAATAAATAAAAAGCTGCCTGGTTGCAATTCTCAGAAGAAAGGTGAGATGTGTTTTGAGACAGGTTTGGGCAGACAGGATGCTTGTATTTCATCAAATCACCGTGATAATGAATATTCCACCTAGAGTCAAAGCAACCCTGGTTCAAGCATCAAATTAAAACCATCCACTATGAAGGGATTTCTCCCCAAAAGTCATTCCTGTTGTATAAACAGTGATTTCCAGCAGCAGATTGTTCCAATGGAAAAGCCATGCCCGCCCACATCTATTAGTTAATTTATTTATCTCTCTTTCTAGTTGTGATAAGCCAATGTTTGGGATGGGCTGAATTATTCCTCTTAGGTGGTGATTTGTTTGTGATTTGAGTCAGGTGTTCCCTTGCTACCACTCATTTCATACACATAGAATGCACATATTATTCTGGTTCTCCAAGCAAAATAGCAACAGACAAGAAATGGCTTATCTGGGCATACTTCTGAGCTCAAATAAACCTCAGTCTTGGCTTCTCCTCAGGGTCAGTGCTGCTCCCAGTGCTCCTGTCTTGCCTGCTACAACTCTTGTCTTTTTGCTTCCAGAGCAAACATCCAACCTACTGCCCTTGCTCTGAGTTACCAAACAATGGTGATATCCATGCTACCCACCCCCCCATAAAACCAAACCAAACCAAAACACAGAGTTCATGACTTCATTATTTCAAAGATAGATTTTCTGCCATATTTCTGGTTTTTTACTTTGGGCACAGACACCTCCTATTTTGTAGTCTTCTTTCATAAAGGAGTTTGACTGCATTTTCTGTCTGGTTAAAATTAGGAGAACTAGTGTGCCAAACATCCTTTCTATGACTGCCAAAGACAAACTTCCCACAGACCTGTTCATTGTCCAAGTGCAATACAGACTAGAGATCTCTGGTAGAACACTCATCCCTACTTGATTAACAATCTACAGTTTATTCTTTAGATCAAATATCCTCTTCTCATGGTACTATGCCTTGAATCATATTTTGTCTTCTAATGATCACAGAATGACACAAGCACAGAAACATTCAGGTTTGAAAAGATCCTCAAGATCTCCAAGTCCAACAGACAACCCTACTCTACAAAGTTCACCTCCAAACCATATCCCCAAGCACCACCTCCAAATGACCTTTAAACACATCCAGGGTTGGTGACCAACCACCTCCCTGGGCAGCCCATTCCAATATCTGACAACTCTTGCTGGGAAAAACTTTCTCCTAATGTCCAGTCTAAACCTACCCAGTTGTAGCTTGATGCCTGTATCAAAGCAAATATGTCTTAAAAAATAATGTACTTTTCAAGATACACAATCCAGGAAATTTTACCATTGCTTGCAGGAAATTATGACAAGAAAAGCCAGCTGGACAAAGAAAATCATACAAATTAAGTAGCCCAATTGCAGCTTTCTTTCAGAAAGCTTCAGGAAGAGAAAAGGTCAATCCGCCACAACAACTGGTTGCCCTGTTACGATGAGGGATTTTGGAAGTCAGATATTCCAGTGCAAGAAAGATGAAAAGATGTCATAGAATCATAGCATTGTTAGGGTTGGAAGGGACCTCAAGGATCATCTAATTCCAACCACCCTGCCATGGGCAGGAACACCTCACACTAGGTGCTCAGAGCCACATGCAGCCTGGCCTCAAAAACTTCCAGGGATGAGGTGAGGATAACACCACACTCAGCTTGTTGTAGCACAATCCATAGTATACAGAATCAGCTGGTTAAACTACAACAAAAGCAATTAAATTAATCTGTGCATTCCAGCCTCTGCAAGATACTCTGTGGGAATCTACACTGTAGGTTACTTAAAGCACTTTAATATGGACAGTAACTGTCTTGAGGGGCAGCCTGGTAATAGCATAATGTGAACTGTCCTTCAAGCAAAGGCAGCCTTTTGGAATGGTTGGGAAAATTCAATGAGCTGCCAGAGAGAATGTTATATTCTATTTCAGAGAGAAAGAAAGAGTTGAAAACATAAAAACCTAAATATTGTTTCTCCTTTATGAAGACGTAGAGCACTGCTCTGACAAGAATACATGGGGAAACCCCCCCAAAATATTTGGATAAAACATCTGCATGAAAAGCCAACAATGTTATGTAAACACTGGTGATGATTAAATTGCTAATTAATTATTATTTGTATTACATCCATATCTGAACACTAATTAAGAACACCGTTCTACTGAGTTCAGTGCTGCACAAATGTGTGAGGGGAGAAGCATCATCTCCCCAGTGAGTCTGCAATCCAAATAGCAAATGCAAAGTAGAAGTTACTTATGCAAGGACACATCGTAAGTGACTGTCAGAACTGCAGGAAAAAGACACAACAACAACAACAACAACAAACACCCCAGAACAGTCTTAGAGCAATCAGACCACATTGCATTAAATGTGTAAGTCTGCATGGCTCTGTTTACCCACTAACACTTCTTTCTTATCCTCCTCCTTGTGCATGTCCCTTTCACTACATAGTTTCTAAGTCAGCTGAACCATTTGAGCACAATCAGATATTCTGAAAGGGACAGATATTCCACAGGTCCCAGCATAAACTAGAAGTCTACCCTTTTGCATGCTACATAGATTTTATCTAGGATAATATAGTGTGCACAAACACAAATGTAAATGAAACAAAACCAAAGAGGTTATGTCAAGGAGCCAGGAAGTCACTGGAAAAAATATCAAGGAATGAGAAGCTCAAAGAAGAGTAGTACCCTTGCACTGATGTTTGGAGGAAGACAAAAGGATGTTCACACAGAAGGAGGTTCACAGTAGCAAGGAGACACTGCTCCAAAGCTGGGCTAGTGTTCAGAACAAAGGACAAGACCAGCTGGCTTCAAAAACAGCCTGAACATCAAATAGTAAGGAGGAAGAGGCCCCTCACAGTTTTGCTGATGGGAGTTCCACAATAAGATCAGCTGAATTCTCCACAATTTCTCTACCATTTTATGTCATTTTTCATTGGTGTACCAGAGAGCTGCACTCAGGTTGTGGAACCTTCCACTGTGTCAGTGGTACCTGATGGTCCCAGCAGCTGCATCCTGCTTGCTCAGAAGGACTTGTTGGCTTTGCAGCTCCCAGGTAATTAGCACATAGCATCAGCAGTGTGCAGTCAGAGCAGACTACACCACAACCACTGAGCGGTTATTTCCACACATTTCTCTACTTTTCAGTAGAAGAGGACAGACACTTTAGCTGCAAGGAATAGAATCATAGAATTGTTAGGGTTGGAAGGGACCTCAAGGATCATCTGCTTACAACCGCCCTGCCATGGGCAGGGACACCTCACACTAGAGTAGGTTGCTCAGAGCCACATCCAGCCTGACCTTAAAAACCTCCAGGGATGAGGCTTCTACCACCTCCCTGGGCAACCTGTTCCAGTGTCTCACCATCCTCATGGGGAAGAATTTCTTACTAACTTCCAATCTGAATCTACCCATTGCTAGTTATGTTCCATTCCCCCTAGTCCTATCATTACCTGACACCCTAAAAAAGTCCCTCCCCAGCTTTCTTGTAGCCCCCCTTAAGATACTGGAAGGCCACAATAAGGTCTCCTTGGAGCCTTCTGTTCACCAGACTGAACAGCCCCAACTCCCTCAGTCTGTCCTCATAGGAGAGAGCGGGAGAGAGGAAGATCCAGCAAAATACTGGGATGAAAGAAAGCAACATTTGTAGCTGCACTTTGCCTAGAGATTTTTTTTTTTCAATTACAAGTAAGTTTTAGCTAAATTAGTTAAATTTAGTTAAATTCAGATTTGTAATTGTTGCCATTATGACTTGTGTTGCCACTTGCCACTGGAGGTGAGGCTTCCCAGGCTCAGGACAAGCTGGTTTCTCTTCCAGCTGAAATGTCCATCACTCCTGGCCTTGATAATATGTGCCCTACAAGAGTTAGCCAGGTACAGAAATCAAGTTCAGAGAGAAAAGGGGATGAACAAGCCACAGTTTCCAGGTGGAAATTCTTGGATACATCATTTTGGTAGTAAGCCACAGTTTTGGTGTAGTCCAAACTACAATTCTCTGTTTCAAAGTTTTGTTTCAATGCCGGCCTCAACAAACTCAGGCACCACAAAAGCAGCACTTCAGATCCCTGGTTTGGGTTTTGACACGTTCAGGTTTTCCAGGAAATCTCAGCATGTTTAAGGAATGCACATATTGTGAAAAACAAAAAAGAGAAAACAAACAAAACCCAAATAATTTTATCATTGACTGTCTTACCAGACGTTTGAGAATAGTTTCAGACAACAACAAAAAATTCAACCAGCCTTGTAAAGAATATTTGTTTCCATTCACTCTGTCATTCACACTGGTTTATATTTACACCTGCTTGCAGAATTTGTGGACCAGTCTCTACAATTTCACTTAGAGACACTTTAAATATATTAAAACAAGAGAAAACCACAACCAACCACCCACAAAACACCAAGAAGCAGAACCTCTTTCTTTCATTCCCTCCCTTCCTGCTGAAACACACCTGGCTCACCTCAGAAATCTTTCGACAGAAAGACCGTGTAATAACTTGCAATCAATCCCAACAGCAGTTTTATTGCACAGTTACAGCCAAGCTGTACTCAGGACCAGATCAAGGGATAAGAAAAAGGTAATTTTCTGTCACCCTTGTTATCCATCCACATCTCTCCCACAGTAAAAAGCAAGAAGCTAACTCAGTCGTCAGGACAATTTAGAGAAGTTTTTTTCCTGAATTACTTATCTGCAACAAGCCTCAGAAGGCTGTCCCATCAATAGCAGGCAACCCAAGCAAAGCAGCCATCTGAGCTCACCTTTCCCCACTGCCGCACATTAAATGCAGAAGGAAGCAGGGAAGAACAAGACCTACACAAGGTTACCACAGCTGAGACTAGAAATGTTATAAAATCTGTCGAAAGGGTCAAAGGTTCTCCTGAAACTTCACAGATCAAAGTTCTGTTTCTCTCTGTAATGGGCTATCTGTTGTGACTTCTGATCCTCAGATCACTGCAATGGTATTTTGAGGATAAGTAGCAGGACCTAGTTATTTCTACAGGGAAACAGGTACCTGCAGGTTCAGTAACTACTGACATTTTCTGTAGAACCAGAGATGCCCCCAGGTCCCTTCATGATTGCCAGTCTGTGTTGGGATCTCTGTGCTTCCTCCTTGCCATCCCTAGTAATGGCACATTCTCCTGCTTATTTGTGACCCCAGGTAATGGTGAAAACTTCCTAGGAGATCCCAGAAAGCAGCAAAGCAGCCACTAGCACTTGCAAAAGAGTTCCAAAGAGCCCAGCAGAGCTGCAGATCACAGCTGAGATGTGATGTCTTAGAATAGAATAGAATAGAATAGAATAGAATAGAATAGAATAGAATAGAATAGAATAGAATAGAATAGAATAGAATAGAATAGAATAGAATAGAATAGAATAGACCAGGTTGGAAGAGACCTTCAAGATCATCGTGTCCAACCTATCATCCAACACCACCTAATCAACTAACCCATGTAACCAAGCACCCTGTCAAGTCTCCTCGTGAACAGCTCCAGTGACGGCAACTCCACCACCTCCCCAGGCAGCCCATTCCAATGGGCAATCACTCTCTCTGTGTAAAACTTCCTCCTGACCTCCAGCCTGAACTTCCCCTGGCGCAGCCTGAGACTGTGTCCTCTTGTTCTGGTGCTGGCTGCCTGGGAGAAGAGACCAACCTCTGCCTGTTTACAACCCCCCTTTCAGGTAGTTGTAGAGAGCAATAAGGTCACCCCTGAGTCTCCTCCTCTCCAGGCTAAGCAGCCCCAGCTCCCTCAGTCTCTCCTCATAGGGCTTGTGTTCCAAGCCCCTCACTAACTTCTGTGTCAAAACACAGAGATGTCAAAAATTAGCTACCTGGAGGTAGGGCTGATGACCTCCACAGGCAGAAAGAGGGCTCAAAGCTTGAGAAAGATGTAATTCAAACACCTTACTAACATTTCAGTGATCCCACAGGTGTTGTGGCCATAAATGACAGCAGAAGCAGGGAAGCTTTCCATCTTCTGATAAACAGCTGTGGTCAACATGACAATTCTGGCAGGAGTTGTTGAGCAGTTAGTAGCCAAGATACAGACCCCTCCCTGAACAGCTTCATCAGCTACATACAAAGCTCTGCAAAGATAAATACATTGGCAGCATTTCTGGAGAAGGAGGAGTACCAATACAGAAGCATCATACAGACTAATGAAGAACTGAATTTACAGAGCCAGAAAGAATTCAGTTCCCCCCCACTACCTGGATTATATTGATGTGAAAAGAGAGGAGCACGTATCCTGTTCATGAAGGTGTGCATTAGACCCACTTAGCCTTGGCTGCCCAATTTCAAACCCCCCAAACACCACCAGTCCCCTGAAGATACTGTACCTGCAACAGATTAAATTGCTTCTAACACATACATGATTTAAAGTCCAAGAAAATGTATGATCTAGTTTATAATCTGCATTTCAATGCTGTGTACTAACCAAACCTTAATTTATCAAGCATGCTTCACAAAAGAGCCAAGTAGCAGAGCCAGGCGCTGTAGGTGTGGCTTTGGCAACTGGCCTCCTTTATCACAACCTGGGATTTTGCAAGCATTATTTCATCTTCATTGTGCCTGAAGCTTTCATTCTCCATGAAGGTTTGATCCTTTTTTCCAAGCCTCTTCAGCTGCAGAAAGCTTTGGTTTGCTTTCCAGTTCAGGTTCCCGTCTGCCACTTCTAATCCTCATTATCATCCTTGCCAGTTAGTCATCTGATCTCTTTGATCCTTTGAAGCCAGCCTTGAACTCCGTTTTTATTCAGATTAGAATTCAGTGTCAAGAAGTAATGTTTTCTTTTCCCTGTGGTTTTGCAGCCTTTAGATTGTTTAAGCTTATTTTCTTCTTTCCAAGTCTTCAGTCGCTTCACCTGCATTTTCTGTGGTTCCAGGCCATGTTTCTGCCCTACACACAGCATTTGTGACAATGGTTGTCAGCCTCTGCTGGCACAATTGCAAGTGATGAACACCTTCTGTTTCTTCTCTCCTTTTCAGCTCCTAAATGTGGGTTAGGCAGTACAGAGACAGTTGGTGTAAAGCACAGTAAGTTACCCAGCTGCAACAGGGACTCCTCGAACTCTCATAGCCCTGTAGGTGCACAGGATAGCAGCGTCTTTCCAGGGCTTATGTTTGCTGAGATGGGTAATGTTGTCATAGAGGAAGTTCCTGGAAACCCTTCAATACTTATATTGGTGTGGGTAAGTGTCCAGTCTGGCTGGAGCACCTCAAAGCATCACCATAAGATAAATGATTGCCTCATATCTGTGCCAGAGTAGATTCGCTGCAGATGACTGAAAAATACTATTCATTTGGCCAATGTAAAGGAGGATGGTGCTTGGCTTTAGCATGGATCATCTAGCTGAAGATGCTGGTAATCTTTGATAACCAGAATGGTCATCTGCAGTATCAGTGCAGTGAGATCCAACAGAATTTTCACAGGATCACAGAATGTGAGGGGCTGGACGGGACCTTGAGAGATCATCCAGCCCAACCCCCCTGCCAGAGCAGGATCACCTATACCAGATCACACAGGAACTCATCCTGGTGGGTCTTGAATATCTCCAGAGAGGGAGATTCCACAACCCTCCTGGGCAGCCTCTTCCAGTATTCTGTCACCCACTTTCCTAGTAGTTCCTTTCCACAGAGAGGGAAGAAGGCTTTTCATGCAATTGAAACCAATAAAAGTGATTACTTGAGTGGGGTTGATGGGGCTTATGAAGTGACAGAACTGTCACAAGCATAAGGGTTTACTGTTAATGCATTGTAGAGGACACTGCTGGACAAGGTGCTAAATCCTCTGTTTGGATGCATTACTGTTCCTAAATTGATTTACCAAAATGGACAGTGATGTTGTGATTAGTACCAAAGTTCCCTTCACATCCATCACCTAGCAATGTATTCTGTATCTCCATGCAAGGAGCGAGAGAGGATAGGATAGGATAGGATAGGATAGGATAGGATAGGATAGGATAGGATAGGATAGGATAGGATAGGATAGGATAGGATAGGATAGACCAGACCAGGTTGGAAGAGACCTTCAAGATCATCGCATCGAACCTATTATCCAACCCACCTAATCAACTAAACCATGCAACCAAGCACCTTATCAAGTCTCCTCCTGAACACCTCCAATGATGGTGATTCCACCACCTCCCCAGGCAGCCCATTCCAATGGGCAATCACTCTCTCTGTGTAGAACTTCTTCCTGACCTCCAGCCTAAACCTCCCTTGGCACAGCTTGAGACTGTGTCCTCATGTTTGGATGCTTTGAGTCTTTAGTTTCAGAGTAATACAATGTTCTTAGTCCTCTTTTTGAAGACTCCCACAAATTTTTTTGGAACTCTGCTTATTTTCTACCAGAAGCTCCCTCCTAGAGACCTCAATGTCATGCACTTGGGCATGGTAGTCTGATGCTACCAGCACAGCAGTTGTTGCAATGTCACTTTAAAAATACTGAGATGATTAGTGTTAGGGTTATTAAGACAAGAATACCCACTTTTGTTGCATGTTCAGGCAGAAAACAAGCATTCTGACCACTTTTCTGGGGCCTGAACACCTCCAAGTTGGGCAGACCAGAAGTTCAGAACTTGGCACAGAAGCCGACATGTATGCAGAACACTGAATCCTATTGGATAGAGCTGACAGACACAGCCTTTAAAACCCCCAACATTTCAAATAAGGAAAGGAAAAAAACCCTCTTCACACCTTTGTAAAAAGGGTTTACAGGTTTTACAGTTCTCAAAAAGGATGAGTTGAGCAGTCATCAAGTTGTATCTTAGAAGTGCTGAGGAAGAGAGGTGTATTCTGCATTCTTTACAGCCTCACATGGAGGTATGAAAGTCAGGAATTATATACATGTTCTTGAAAGACCCTGCTCTTTAGAAGTCTGATTTCTCATACACAAAGCCTACAAGTGCCTCTGGATCCACACTGGTAAGTACTTAAAGAAGACAACACATTCCTCACAGCAAAAAATAGAGTCAAAAAGTATTTCACACCAGGCAACCTGAAATCAGCCATGAAACCATGAATATTCCTGCTGAAAACACTGTTGACAAATTTTAAGGGCTGCCAAGCTAGAAAGTTCTCTTAACCACAGCTAAGGAAGAACTAAATGGCCAAGGAATCATTGTAGGAGTCCTTCAGAATGGGCATTTTCTCTAGGAGGATCAATCATCTGTTTGTCCAACAAATATAGAAGTTCCAGATTCTTCTAATCCCACAGATCTGGGAAAGGCTGGAGCATTGTCCCTGACTCTATAGGCTCTTTGCTGTGATATTCAGAACACCAAATAAAGTATTGATTCATCACAGCTTTCACAAGACACAGCAGATACAAACCATGACTGGGAAAGAGATGGTGTGTGAAGTTTTCTTAGGAAATAGCCCAAGGGGAGGTGACCTTTTTACTCTTGATCTTACCTGTTGGGCATTAACTGCTTCCCTGGCTCCCAATAGCTGCAGAGTTTTCTTTCCCTAAGCCTCTTTCTCTTATGAATACATTTCATCCACTTCCTACCTGTATAGACCTACTGAGCCATTTGTTGCCATGGTTTCCTTAAATGTTTCCATGCTTGTCCTCTCCTGTTTTTCACAATATATAGTTCAAAACTTTTGTCAGCCAGGACTCTAATTACTGAAATAAGTCCACCTAAGTTAACCAGAGACCTGTACCTTTAACACTACTTGTGTTTTATGTTTTGACTTAGTTATTTTCTATGATTTAATAGAAAACAAGTTTTGGTCTCCTAGAGCACTGTTTGATGGCAGCTCATGAACAACATGAAATAAGAAAGACACATAAAGAGTAAAGCTTACAAACAGGCTCATTGAGTTCTTAAAATTCAGGGGTTTGTACAGCTTATCTAACTATGATCTTCCATCTCCCTGTGCTATCTATCTTTCACCTCCCCTGAGATTACCACACTGCCTAACAAAAGGTGAAGTGCTTTGTCCAAATGACAATTTGTACCTGAAAAATCAAAAAACATCTATGAATTTAAAGAGTCAAAGATGAAGTTGAGTAGGAAAAAAGGGGGGAAGTTCATGTTGCCTTTCTTCTGTCTATTCACACTACAGTCAGGTTTCCATGCTAACTGCTACAGGACCAGCAGGAACACAGGTATTCATGTATACATACAAGCCATTCCACTAGCTCCTTCTTCCACACTAATAACCCAATAGTAATGCTTTAAAACTAAAACAAACAAACAAAAACAAACTAAAAAAGAAGCCACACCAAAATCCCCCAAACAAAAAACCAAACCAAACCAAAAAACCCCAAACCCAATGAAACTTATTTGGCTAACATTATAACCACTGGTTAATTCAGATGAGCAGTAACATCCTGGGCAGGAAATTACACCAATAGGCAATAACATGTTCTTTAACAGTGACCACAAGAAAAAAACCCATGTATTTATATTGTAATTGAGCTTAATAAACCAAGAAGTGCAGCATGACTTCAAGTGTGAAGGACAGTGTGTGCAGAAGTGATGCCCTGGGGACTGCCCCGCGTACCCCTGGCTTGCTTTGCACCTCCTTTTTCTCCCTGCATTTCTCAGCTAGGAATCACCGGCGCTCTTTGCTTAACTAAGGCGCACGACCCATTTTCAGCCTCATCATATACACACAGAGTATGAAATCACTCCTGCTCCACATCGGTAAGTCCACCGTTATTTCATAAGGAAAAACAAAACACAGCAAAACTGGTGCAAAGCGGTGGACGCACGTAGAAAGCCGAGTCCCGCAAAGCCCGCCCGGCGGAGCGCAGTGCACGGCCGGAGCAGACGGCCGAAGCGTACATTGGGAGTTGGTAAAGTCCACTCTTTATCCCGTGGAGCGGCAAGGAAGCCTCGCTGCCACCCCGACCCAGCTCCGCGCCCCCAACTGTGTGCCCGACGCCCTGGCCCAGCTCCGCGCCCCCTGCCCCGCCAGGCGCGGTGGTGTCGCTTGTGCAAGGGCGCCATCTGGCGGCCGTCCCCTCCGTTCCCCCCGAGGAGCGCCGGCGGCTCCTGCCCGTGGAAGAGGGCGCAACGAAGAGGAGTGGCACTAACGTCCAGGAGAGCCTCGTGGGAAATACGAGGGCAAAGACAGGAGAAAACTCTATTTTTATTTTTTTTTAGGAGAAAACGGAATTCCGGGAGGGAGTCTATGGCACGATACCGATTTACCCTAACAGACCCCTAATCTCATCGGCGGGCTGTGCACGGGAAGCAGAGCTCTGTGAAAGTCCCAGCTCCGGAGGACTCCTGGTCTTCACAGGAACAAAATACAGGTAGGGGCAAGAAGAGAAAGCCAATCAGAGGCCAGTCTCTGTGCTACGAGTCGGGGGTTTCACATCTCCCAGTCCTCAAGCAACTGCCGATGTAGGTACTTCAGGGGCAAATTTAGATCCCCCTGTCATTAGTCATGCTCATGACAAGCATTCAGAGAAAGTTCTTATCAGAGGCTGGCTCTAGAATGAGGGATCTGGGGAGACTGACCACTTGGTCGCTTTCATCTTAGGGATGCTGAATTCCTGTTCCTCTAAGGAATTTGTTTGGAAAGGTCCTCACTGCTTTTATGCCTGAATAGTCATGCGTTTGTGTAGCAAAGGGATCATATTCCCAGTATCCAACAGACCACAGCGATGATGCTACTATATACATACTTCTCACTTCTTTCTTCCACTCACTACCCTTTAAAAAAAGCAACCTACACTCCCCTAAAAACCCACCAAAAATTTTTCCCCGTGTTTTTGGCAAGGCAGAATCTGTGGTAATGCACAGTTCTCTGTCAGAACTGCTGCCTCTGAATTTTAAAACTATTGAACAGGAATTGGTATGCTGGTAAGAGAATATCTCTCAATAGCTGTATGAGAAGGATTTGTATTCATTCCACCTCATGTTGAGGACTTTGCTTTGTAAAACAGTAAGGTTTTCCATTTCTGGTCTTTGTTGTTTAAACTGACAAGCAATAAACTACCATCTTGAATTTTATCCTCCCTCACTAACAATTTCCTACAGTACCAAACGGAGCACAACAAAAACATTAAAAACTCCAAGTAAAAAAAAAACATAAAAAACAGACTTGAAAATAAATCTTGAAAAAAAATCATACCTACCCTTGTTTGTAATGTGTGAAATTATTACAAGTATGTTCACTATGAGGACTATTGATAGATGACTCACAATTTAGCTAAATTCAATAAACCACATACTGTGCCTATCCCAGTAGGTGACTCATGCATTTTGTATTTCAAGTGTCAAATGTTTGCCAAAACTAGTATTTTTAAAAGTAGGGAAATTGTTCAGAAGGGCTTGTGAATAGGCTGGGACTACCCACAGGCAGCGCTCGCTTGTGTTCTGACCACTTACGTAAGGTTTCACGGCGCCACTGTGGGATTCTGCCAGAAGGAGTGCTTAGGCACAGCAGCCCCACCTTACACACTTCATGTGCTTTTTTTCCCCTCACACATATTTTGTGCCTTCTTTAAATACACACACATTAGAATTTAATGTGCTGCTTTAAAGCAGTTGTGTTTTAAAGAGAAAAGCCTGCAGAGTAAACATTTTCCCTACAGTGTCACTGCTCCATAATTTTATATACATTTCCTAATTTTCCTAGCACCATGCCTTGCCCTTCTAAAATTAAATGTAAAAAAATAAAACAGCAGTCTCAAAAGAACTGTGCAGCTGCTCACTGAATACTGCATAACAGTGTTTTAAACCAAATAACTCAATGTAAAAGAGGCAGAATTGGGCCCACCAAAGGGAATGTGTTTCAGTCCTGGTGTTGATGACCTTTCACTGTTTCAGTGGCTTGCAGCCTGGCAAAGGAGGCTACTACATGCTGGTGATTCTATAGGTTAGCTTAGATTTTAGGCAGTATTCCAAACTCATTTCTACAGATCTCTGAATTCATCTGAGTCTTATTCTGAACTTTGCACAGGGGTTGCCTGAACCCAGGCTACCATGTGTTGCACACACACAGCATCTAGACAACACAGACTCTTTTCCAAAGGCAGAGAAGCATGAGCTTTCATGGCACACAAGGAGAAAGGACTCTTTTGCTGCCAGGACCTGTGAACTGTTAAGCATTTATAGCAAGTGTGACTTAAGATGTCTCTTTTCCAAATGACCCAGAACATGTGAAACATTTGGTGAAATATTCTTACCTGTCCCGTCACTCCTTTAATTAGTATCAAACAGTGCAATTTCATTCCTGATCTTCTCTGCATCTTTTTTTTTCCCAGTATTCCTTTGGCACTTCCCTTGCTGAGCTGGTGCTTGCTCTGACATCACCACGTCCCTTCTGATCCCTGGAAGAAACCAATACAATGTAATCAAATAAGAAATGAACTCTAGAATCATGTTATGAGGGATATATTGTTGATCAAGTCACAACTTTCATATATCCTGATGTGGTAAAACTAAGCATAATATTAAGCTCTGACTTTTAATTCTATTCTTTAAAAACCTGGCACATTGTTCATTGCTGTACCAACCACTTCACATTTTACACCCTCTTTTTCTTGCCAAAACTAGAAGATGAACTCCTGTGGAAAACTACTGCAGGAAAACCTTTGACTGACTTTAGTTTCATTTAATAATATTTACCGTTCAGAGAACAAGTAGGAGAAACAGCACTGATAAGACCAGGCAATTCCCCAGAGGCCTTTAGCAATTGCTTTGTAAGAGGATCATTAGCTTCCTGCCTGTGAAATTACCAGGACTGATCTCTTCCTACTGACATAGTATCATAGTATCATAGTATCATTCAGGGTTGGAAGGGACCACAAGGATCATCTAGTTCCAAGCCCCCTGCCATGGGCAGGGACACCCCACACTAGATCAGACATGGGTGCAAGTTGTGCTACTTGAAGGAAATGCTAAATTTTAAGCAAAGTGTACATACTTTGCTGGTATTACAAACTTGTCCAATTGTTCTGCCTCGAGGGTGAATGCTTACACCATATGGATTATCTGAAACAGCATACAGAGAATACTTCTTAATATTCCCAGCCTAAGGCATTTCTGCACGTGGAAAACCCTATTAATTGTCAAATGATAGCAGCTGTAAAATTAATGCTATTAGCAAGGGGGCCACGGTATTGTTTTACTATCCATGGATCACGTTGGAAATGCTTTTTAACATGAGAGACTCAATATTTATCAAGAGCATTTGATTTAATAATACCCAGTTTAACAGTACTCCAGAGTTTCCATCAGTTTGATTGAATGTTACATCTGTCTAAGCAAACCAAGCATTAAGCGCTTCAGTGAAAGTCACTTGTAATAGAGAAAAATATAATGCATGAATATTTCATTAGTAGATGAATACCCATCAAAACTTTGCTTGAAATGCTTGAAAGTACCTACTGAATGTTTGCCAGTTATTGCATAAAACAGAGACGGTTGTAATGCTGCTGTTGAAACAGGAAAAAATCTATTAGATAATTTAACGTACTAAAACAATTATGGTATAATTATAAGGAACATAATTATATGTTCTTGATGTCTTTAATTGTGCAAGCCTCACTAATTAACATTAGAAATTCAATCAAAACAAATTATGGTTTAAAATTTCAGGATGAACTTAAAGAGAAAGATCAAATTTCCCATGCCGAACAATTGCAACTTTGAATTCCCCCTGATAGGAGGCAAACTCTTCACGTGCATGCTTTGCAGACTCTTTCTCTTTCCATCTCCTACATTTTATTCAGTGTATTTGAAGATAGAGAGATGGGTAGATATAGGTAGGTAGGGAGGGAGGAAGGTAGGTAGGGAGGGAGGGAGGGAGAGAGAGAGAGGTGGATAGAGGTAGATAGATGAAATAGGTAGGTAGGTAGGTAGATAGATAGATAGATAGATAGATAGATAGATAGATAGATAGATAGATAAAATAGAAGTAGATAGATAGAGGTAGGTAGATAGAGGTAGGTAGATAGATGAGATAGAGGTAGATAGATGACATAGGTAGATTAGATAAATGATAGAGAGATAGAGGTAGATAGAATAGATAGAGATAGATAGCTAGAGGTAGGTAGATAGATGGACAGATAGAGGTAGATGAGATGAGATGAGATGAGATGAGATGAGATGAGATGAGATGAGATGAGATGAGATGAGATGAGATGAGATGAGATGAGATGAGATGAGATGAGATGAGATAGAGGTAGGTAGATAGAGGTAGGTAGATAGAGGTAGGTAGGTAGGTAGGTAGGCAGGCAGGCAGGTAGGCAGATAGATTAGATAGGTAGGTAAGTAGATAGATAGATAGATAGATAGATAGATAGATAGATAGATAGATAGATAGATAGATAGATAGATAGATAGATGATAGACAGTGAAGTGAATTACCCTTATTTAAAGTTATAATGTCAGTTTTACCTGAGCCAAAATCCAACAGATTCCTGTGGCCTTTGGACCAAAATGTCAAGGAGCAGATTCCTATGGTGCCCACTGCATTTGTTTTATTTTTCATGACCCTGCACTGTACATGAACCTACTCTAAGATTCAGGTCTTCGGCTCTGTCTTGGTTTGTTATCTTGTTTCCCTCTGTTGCTTCTCAATGCTGAGGCCTTTGGATTATTTATAGAACAAAGAAAATAGTTTTGGGGGGTAACATTCTAGTTTTTGTATAGTTTAGACATGTCATGTCAATCAAAGAAGAGCAGGTCACATGAGTAAATCATAAAGTGTTCTATTCCTCCAGGCCTTTTGATATAAATGTAATACCTACTTATTCCAGGAATGTAAAGATCCTTCATTGAGTTATTCCTCCTCATACTCTCTCTACTTGCAAATGAAATCACACGTTGTGCAAAATCTTATATACAGATTTTTTAATATGGATTAGAATTAGAATTAATTAGAATTAGAATTAGAATTAGAATTAGAATTAGAATTAGAATTAGAATTAGAATTAGAATTAGAATTAGAATTAACCAGGTTGGAAAAGACCTTTGAGATCATTGAGTCCAACCTATCATCCAACACCACCTAATCAACTAAACCATGGCACCAAGCTCCCCATCAAGTCTCTTCCTAAACACCTCCACTGATGGTGACTCCACCGCCTCCCTGGGCAGCCCATTCCAATGGCCAATCACTCTTCATGTGAAGAATTTCTTCCTAACATCCAGCCTAAACTTCCCCTGGTGCAGCTTGAGACTGTGTCCTCTTGTTCTGGTGCTGGTTTCCTGGGAGAAGAGACTGACCCCCACCTGGCTACAAACTCCCTTCAAGTAGCTGTAGATGGCAATAAGGTCCCCCCTGAGCCTCCTCTTCTCCAGGCTAAGCAACCCCAGCTCCCTCAGGCTCTCTCCTCATAGCGCCACACCGTTCCTGATACAGGCCAGGATGCCATTGGCCTTCTTGGCCACCTGGGCACACTGCTGGCTCATGTTCAGCCTACTATCAACCAGTACCCCCAGGTCCCCTTCTGTCTGGCTGCTCTCCAGCCACTCTGACCCCAGCCTGTAGCACTGCATGGGGTTGTTGTGGCCAATGTGCAGAACCCGGCACTTGGATGTGTTAAATCTCATGCCGTTGGACTCTGCCCATCTGTCCAGCCTGTCAGAGAGAGTCTCTGCAGAGCCTCTCTACCCTGTAACAGATCAACACATGCCCCCAGGATAGAATATGCCAAAAACAAATCCCAGAAGGATTTTCTGAGAACTTTAAAAGGCATATCCACATTCTTGCAAAGATCTTAGCAAATTAATTCCTTATAAGTTCTAGTGTTCCTTATAACTTATATAAACCTCATATATGTTCTTTATAAGCTATATATTCATATACATGTTATACACATTGCTTATATATTCCCACCTATAAGTTACACATATTCCTTATAAATTATACAAACCTGAACATACACAAGTCTATGGTAGCTGATGAGATGCATCCCAGAGTCCTGAGGGAGGTAGCTGATGCGGGTGCCAGTCCACTCTCCATGTCATTTGAAAAGTCCTGGCAGTCATATGAAGTCCCTAGTGACTGGAAGGAGGGAAGCATTACACCCATTTTTAAGAGGGGTAGGAAGGAGGACCCTGAGAGCTACTGACCTGTCTGCCTGAGAAGATCATTGAACAAATGAAAAGATAAATCCTAAATAAAAATGGGCAGATGGTACCTCAGGTCTTGTGTCTGGCATTAGTGTCATTGGTATCCAAAAGGAGAATACAGGATAGTTTGCTATCAGACAAAAATGTTTTGAGTTCCTAGACAAGAAGGTCGCACTTTGTAGAAACAGCAGGCAATCCCCTGAAGTGTAGCACATTCCAGCAGCTTTGTTTTCCTGTACTTCAGTTCTTAAATCTTCCTTGCTCAAACGAAAACGGGACAAGCCCTAGACTAGAAGCAGTGACTTTAGCAGTCAGTGTCCACATCACTGCTCAAAAATTACCTCCTTCTGAAGAAGCAACATCATTTCACAAAATATTTGCCAAAGAGCAGCGTCTCCAAGATGTGTTTTCCATAGGGTGGCTTTTAAACCTTACCAAACGTTGCCTCACTAATGCCATTTGCCTGCGCACAGACAAATGTGTGGGTTTATTTATTTGTCTGACTTTCCTCCCTGATAGTTAGAACTCCTCACAACTCTGAAAAAAATAAATGTCTCTCTTCACTAAGACTCACTCATGCAGATCAACCTTGGCCCCAGAGAGGAACAAAATCCCAAGCAAATGCTTGAGCCTCTTCTCACCAGGGACATTACAGAAAGGTGAGCACCACGTTTTGTTCTCTGCTGTTCTGCCGGCATAAATCTTTTCGCCTGCAATAAAATTACACTGATAGATGTCAAGGTCCAGATTCTAACACAATGGAACATAAATATTTTCCTGACAGCAGGAAGCAAAAATTGGCCCTTCAGTAACAGCTTACAGAAATATCTCTGGTTTGCACAGCCTAACTATTTTGTGGGGCATTTAGGGCATAGTTCATTGTTTGCGGTGCTGTTAGCCCGTTTAAATTTAGAACAAACAAACAACATGACAATAAAAAAGAGAACCCCCACCTCTCAGTTGCTAGTGAGCGGGCAAAATCTTAGCTAGGATGCTCTGAAAGGTCTACACAACTGTCCTGTGCAAAGGCAAAGAGGAAGGATTGGATTAAACCCTTGATAAAGGCAGTTTAAGTTGAGCCATTTTGCTGTTCCACGGCGACATCTATATATCAATTACCATTCCCCACCAAATGAAGCAAAAAGCAGTAACATAACTGAACATACTAATGGAATTGTCTGAATGTGCCCTGTGAATGCCAATGTGCTGGTGCCAGCAGCTGATGGCAGCGTTCTGATAAGAATTACATTTATTCATTCATTATATCTCCAACTGCTAGTAAAGCAATTAAGATTCCATTAGAGAGTCCACAGAGCAAGTAGATTTAAAATCTTCATTGTGATGATAAGAAATTTAACAGAGAATAAGGACTATTGATTCCAGAAGTCTATTTTTTTTTTCCCCCCTCAGAGCACAAGTCTTAAGGTACTGGAGGTCACATTTCAGATCTAAAATATGGAGATAATGAAACTCGTCTCTTTTGTACAGGGCTTTAAAACCTCCTGATGAAAAGTGCTATATAAGACCTCAAAATTATTATGATTAATGCTCATAATCACCATCTCGTCAGTACTTTTTCCCCCTTCTGACCTTGTAGTTTCCATGTAGTAAAAGGCACTTACCTCACTGCTTGATCAAGCTCTTAAGACAGCTCAGGCAGCAGGTTTATGCTTACTTTCCAGGAGGTGGATTCAAGAATCTACCTAGGTGGCTTTATAAAAGCAATGGGATGTTCTGAGAAAAATAAAATAATAATGATTTTAAAAAACCTAATGTATTCTTATTTATCCTGGGAAGTTTTTTACCTTCCTAACTCTCAGGCTTTCTTCTCCTTGGGTCACTGTCCTTCTAGGTAGGATGTCCATGGAAATCATCCTGAGTGATTTATTCGAGAGGGGTCGCATTAAGGATAGATTTTAGCAGTGGTGAAACCTCTCCTGCAGCAGCACTCATTCCAATGCAGAAACTTCAGGCTTAAGGGCAAGGGCTGTGGATAACTCTCCATTGGATTTTGGTGGTTGGCACAAGCAGATGAGATACAGCCCCATCAGCTTCACTATTTGGAAAGCACTACAGAACAGAAGTCAGAATTTAAGGAGTCATGCAAATTGCTTTCTAATGTTTCTCTGTTCATACCAGCAGTGGTGTTTCTTGTAGGCTAACAGAGAATAGCCTGGCAGGCAGCAAGAGACATTCACAGGAGCTGCATCCTTATGTTATGCCTCAACTCTACTCCTCCAGCCTAAAGCAAAATGTAAACATTTTTGTGAGTCTTGGTGCATCATGATGGGTTTAAAGACAAAACCTCCTCTAATAATAGATAGAAGGTGTCACCTATCTATGTGAACAAGCGCTCTAGAAATCTTGATTGACAGGCAGAACATTGGCCAAGGTTTTAAGGAAAGCAGACATTTCAAAAGGCACACTGAAAGATTCCAGAGCAATGCAAGTGATTTTAATGTGTGTCTTTGAAAGCTTAACCACTGTACTGTACACACTTCCTCCAAGAAACAAAATCCCATTTACCAGTTTAGGACTCATTCAGTTTCAGGCATTCAGTTTTGTTTTAAATTGGAGACAGCTGAATGTGAGATCAGTGGATATAAAGCTCCTGCTTGATTTACTCCCATACCTGTAATAGAGGTGTTCCTAAATGAGAGCACTGAAATATTATTTTGAGTGAAGTGTGACAAGTTTCCTTCCTACTCCTTCCTATTTCAGAGCAGACATTGTGGTAGAATCTTGTACTCATTCCATTTTAGCAGCTTTTAAAGCTTTTATTTCATATTACAATTCGCTAAACGTGGTGATGGTGAACGACTTGCTTCGATTTGCAGCTTATATAAATAGACATGACTTCATATCATATTCTACTGACATGTAACTCTGTTAACATAGCTTCTGCACCAGGGTAGGATCCACTCTTACAGGAAACTTTTAGTGGCTGATAGGCTGAAACAAAGAGACAAAGTAGAAACCGCGCTGTGATTGCAGATTACCCAAACCTTATTTTATGAACTTGCTTCATTTCTGTTGCAATGTTTGTTTCTGTGTTTCTAGGCACCGTTTCTCCTCACAAAAGGGAAGAGATCAGAATGTGAAAGAAAACACTTAACGCCATTGTAAATAGAATAGCTGAGCAAAGCCAATTTGATAAAGGCAAGTCAGGTTCATTTGTTTTAACTTTCTGTTAGCTTATGCCTCCCTAGTACAAGTAGTGTGTATTTGCATTCCAGGTAATGTGACTGACTCGTGAATGCCAGTTCCCTAAGTATAGGCAGAAACACATTTATTGCATATTTAAAATGAGCAGAGGTCAGTATTTCCAGGTAGAATGTGGGTCTGTTCGAGCAGACTCTCCACCTGCTGTACCGACGCACAGCTCGTGGTGTTGTATCCAAGACTCTGAGGCAAAACAGTAAAAGCAAACATTTGGAAACATGAAAGCAAAGGAAGGAAAAACAGATCATAAGCAGAAAAGAAATATTTTCTTTGTGCTGGAGTCAAGATTTTTCTTCTGAAGAGCTGAATTTCCTCAGTTAATGGAAATACACAGAGTTTTTTGGCATTAACAAACACATGACCTACATTTGTCACAAAACCATGGCCAACTACAAGGATTTAAAATAAATACAAATACCTCTGGAAAAAAAAACTTCCTGGAATCTCACAGTACTGTAGAATAAACCTTTATTTAGTATAAACCAAACCAGGTTGGAAGAGACCTTCAAGATCATGGCGTCCAACCCATCAAGCAATCCAACCCACCCAAAACCAATCCAACCCACCCAAATAAAACAGATTAAATTGTATTTGAAAGAGGAACCTCTCCTAGATTTAACTGAGACCTAAGCCAGGGTAGGTATTGTTGGAATGTCTGTGCAAGTATTTAAGTTTCCTGTCACTGAAATTCAAGACAAACTGGCAGAAGTATGTACATTAAAATGTTTCATGGAGTGTAAAATGCTTCTAGTTACAGATGTTTACAGCTGTTTTGACCAATAAGGAAGATACTCAAAAGTACATAAACATGGTACCCAAGGAGCAGGTTGTGCCTTAGATTTTCTCTTTTCATGAAATTTTTTCATGAAAAGACAAGGTTTCTGCAATAACCAGAAACTCCAAATACTATGAAGGATGAGTAGAAAATCCACTTTGATCCTTTTCCTCTAAAATTGCCTGCATACAAGCTGGTTCAAACAAGTTCTATATTAAACCAAAGAACAAAGCCAGTTGGTTTTTCCTTCCTTTGCGGATAAGGGAAGCTCATGGTCACTGTCCCAGTGGGGATGTGGGGATGGTGCCATCACAGTATCACAGTATCACTTAGGTTGGAAAGGACCTCGAGGATCATCGAGTCCAACCTATCAACACAGACCCCATGACTAGACCATGGCACCAAGTGCCACGTCCAATCTCCTCTTGAACACCTCCAGGGTCAATGACTCCACCACCTCCCTGGGCAACCCATTCCAATGACGAATGACTCGCTCGGTGAAGAACTTCCTCCTCACCTCGAGTCTAAACCTCCTCTGGCGCAGCTTGAGACTGTGTCCCCTTGTTCTGGTGCTGGTTGCCTGGGAGAAGAGCCATCTACTATCTATGCAGTCATCCTTACTACTGTTAGCAGTTTAAGCAGAATTAATGTGGGCATTACTGGAAGAGGTGTGGGGAAACAGGAGAAACAAGTTTCCCAGTACAAGTTTTGTTTCTGAAAGAGAAATACCCAAACTAAAAGAGGAATCAAAAGCCTTCTAACTAGCAGTAGGATCTTAACTGTTGCTCAGGAAAGAAGCAAAGTTTTTATGGGAAAATGATATACGAATAAGTATTCAGTCATCAAAACAACTACCTCAGTAAATATTTAAACATATCTATAGGACATTGCAGGCAAACTACTAGTGGCTCCATCAGAGCTATGTCTTGGGAAAACTTCAGCCTCCAACACATTTCATAAGCCCCAACTTCACACTGAAATATTTCCCTTTTCTTGACACTCACAGGCAGATTATCAACCCTTTTCCATGCCAGATCAGCTTTTCTCCACACAAACTCAGATGTCTCTCCCAAATAACCTTGACTTACATTATTTTTACATTTCTTTGTGCATTTATCTTGTTGCTTTGCTGAATTAGTTGTGTTTATTTTTACCTCACTCTGCCAGCTGCACAGATACCACTAGCTGTGAGACAAAAACCTTCACAGCTGGAAACAACCTAAAATAGGCACTGGGATGATGCCACAGATACACAGCATCAATTAGCAGCAGGAGCAGCTGTTGCAGCAAGCAAAGACCTTCCTGTGTTTGGTTTTCTCCCTTGTCATTTAGCATCAGATGACACCACTCCTCATCAGGAGGCAGTCATTGTACACGTGCTGCACAACAGTCATTCCAGCACAGAGGGCCAGAATAAGTCTTTGGAGCCACTTATGTGCGGTGTAAGCTCTATTTTGAGGTCGCTAAGTAGTGCATAGGGACTTTTTACTGTCCATGATGCACATGAGCAAAGCACAGTGAGCACTTAGTCACCAAGTAGCTGCCCTATTTTTAGGTGGCCCAGATTTCTAGGAGATCTCTGTCATCTCAGTGACAGTGTCCCAAGGACAATGCATGCCACAGAGACCTCAAAAGCCACTGATGATGCAACACATCCCTAAGAGTGTTATCTGCACAATTTATCTTTCAAACTGTAGTGATGATGGTGGCTTAGGCTTCTGCTACTTGTCCATGCATTCAGGAGGAGAAAGAAAGAAGGCAGGGGTGAGGGGATGAGAAAAAGAGGGAAAGAGGGAGAAAGAGAAAATGAGGGAACAAGGCAGAAGGTGAAAAAAGAGAGAAAGAAAAGAGAAATTAAAGAAAAACTTTACAAGTTGTAAATAGTGGGCCAGTTATTAAGCTTGCTTCAATAAATTAGGCTTGTTAAACTAAACACAATTAGCCCCTCGTGTGTTATGTGTGTATGCAGGTTCATATCCTAAGGACATTGCTCCATCAGGAATCCAAGCTACTGTCACGCATCAATCTATAATCATCCTGCTGTAGATCACAAACACAATTACTTGATACATCTTCCCTAGGAAGTCTTTCTAAATGAGAAAACACACAGAAGTGCTGTGTACAAGGCATTTGGAGGGAACCATGAAATGAAATGCATTGAAATAAGCTTGCCTAAGATAAGGTACAGCTTGGAAACACATAGAGGTTTTGGTGCCATCTAGGAAGAATGCTTTACAGGTGGGATTTTGGTGGACAGGTGAATAAGACACATCACATTAATTCTGTCAAACTCTTCTGCTTCCCATTTCTCAATGTATGCAAAATAAAGCACAAAAAATAATTCAAGATTCTAGTAGGTCTCTAAGAACTACAAACAGAACAGAGTGATGAATAGAATAGAATAGAATAGAACAGAATAGAATAGAATAGAATTAACCAGGTTGGAAAATACCTCTGAGATCGTTGAGTCCAACCTATCATCCAACACCACCTAATCAACTAAACCATGCAACCAAGCACCCCATCAAGTCTCCTCCTGAACACCCCCAATGATGGTGACTCCACCATCTCCCCAGGCAGCACATTCCAATGGACAATCACTCTCTCTATGAAGAATTTCTTCCTAACATCCAGCCTAAACCTCCCCTGGCACATCTTGAGACTGTGTCCTCTTGTTCTGGTGCTGGTTGCCTGGCAGAAGAGACCAAGCCCCATCTGGCTACAACCTCCCTTCAGGTAGTTGTACAGAGCAATAAGGTCACCCCTGAGCCTCCTCCTCTCCAGGCTAAGCAACCCCAGCTCCCTCAGCCTCTCCTCATAGGGCTTGTGCTCCAAACCCCTCACCAACTTTGTTGCCCTTCTCTGGACACGTTCCAGCAAGTCAATCTCTTTCCTAAACTGAGGGGCCCAGAACTGGACACAGTACTCCAGGTGTGATAGCATGATAACAAAATACAACACTGATATAAGTTCTTTCTCTTTGAATTATTGTGTTTAATTCCAAACACAGACACTTGTGCTGAATTCAGCCTCAGATTAATTGGGGTTTAATAGTTTTAAATTATTCCTCAAGGGAGAGCAACGAAGACACAAGGCCCTCAGAGTTGAATCTCCAGGGAAATACAAAGTGAGGCAGTTAATCTCAGATCACTCTAAGACAGTTCCTCAGGGCAACCAGTTGTCTTGATATTACTCTTTGAAATAACAGTTTTAAACTATTTGGGTTCTTTAGAAAGTATTCATGTGAGCTTCAGTAAATGCCCAGACCAGACTGGGTGAAGTATGTTTTTTAATCCTAAGTGTTTTGTTCCTCCTGTGTTTTAAAGCCCAATAACAACATTAATTACCTCACTGTAAGCGTTTCATAGACCGTAAGCTAAGTAGCTTAAAAAATGGTCAGAGAGAAAACAGAACAAAGACAAAATTAGAGAGATTCCTTCTCTTCATTTCCTAAGAGCAGGTGATGAAACTCAGCCATAATTTGCATTGGTTCTCAATGCTTTAACCTTAAAGATAGCTGTTAAAAAGTGTCCTAGATAGATACTCTGAGCTGTGCTATCTCTCATACCTGAAGGTACCATGAGACTTTTGAACGTGTCCAGAGAAGGGCAACGAGGCACAAGCCCTACAAGTAGAGGCTGAAAGAGCTGGGATTGTTTAGCCTGAAGAAGAGGAGGCTCAGGGGAGACCTTATTGCTGTCCACAACTACCTGAAGGGAGGTTGTAGCCAGGAAGGGGTTGGTCTCTTCTCCCAGGCAACCAGCACCAGAACAAGAGGACACAGTCTCAAGCTGCACCAGGGGAAGTTTAGACTCAAGGTGAGGAGAAAGTTCTTCACAGAGAGAGTTGTTAGGCATCAGAATGGGCTATCCAGGGAGGTGATTGAGTCACAGTCCCTGGAGATGTTCAACTGGAGGTGGCACTTGGTGCCATGGTCTAGTAGTCATGAGGTCTTGGGTGAAAGGTTGGGCTTGATGATCTTTGAGGTCTTTTCCAACCTTATTGATTCTATGTCTTTGTCAAACACCTGCATACTGATTTTCCTGCTTAAGACTGCCTGAGATGCTTGAACCTCTTTCTTTGCCCAGCATGCTGGGTCTGCTCACTCCCCCACAACCTCACTCAACTATGGTGGTGGCAGTGCCTTTCTCCTCCTGTTTCTGGGGATCACTCCCAACACAGAATCACAGAATACATCCAGTTGGAAGAGACCTCAAAGATCATCCAGTCCAACACTTGACTCAGCACTGAAGGGTCAACACTAAACCATGTCCATTAGCACGAGGTTCACACACTGCCTCAACAGCCCCGGGGATGGTGATTCCAGCACCGCTCTGAATAGACCACTCCAATGTTTGACAACCCTTTCAGTAAAGAAATATTTCCTGATATCCAGCCTGAAGCTCCCAGGGTGCAGCCTGAAACCTTTTTCTCTAGTCCTGTTTCTTGACAGCAAAGAGAAGAGGCTGCCCCCTCCTCACTCCAACCTCCCTTCACGTAGTTCTAGAGAACAATGAGATCTCAGCCTCCTCTTTGCCAGTCTGAGCAATCCCAACTCCTTCAGACACTCCTTGTAGGCTATGTGCTCCAGGCCCTTCACAACCCTCAGTGCCCTTCTCTGGACATGCTCCAGCACCTCAATATCCTTCCTGTAGTGTGGGGCCCAGAACTGAACACAATACTTGAGGAGTGGCCTCAGCAGTGCTGAGTATAGGTGGATGTTCACCTCTCTGTTCCTGCTGGCTACAGTGTTTCTAGTATAAGCCAGGATGCCTTTGGCTTTCTTGGCCACCTGGGCACACTGCTGACTCACATTTAGTCGACTATCAGCCAATACCCCAGATGCCTCTCCAAGTCACAGCTTTCAGACCACACATCCCCAGATCTGCAGCTTACCATGGGGGCATTGTGACCCACCGGGCTGCACAGTGAACAGCAGGCATCCTCTTCTCATTTTAGAGGAAAAGAGTGGTGTGACCTCATCAGATCAGGATAGGGATTCAGGGGGCAGCCTGGCCAGCTCATGCAACAGGGCGTGTAAGTTGAACACAAAGTTTCAGCTTGTGAGCAATCTTATTAATCCTGATAGGGCTCCTTGTCTCTAGCATCTTTGAATGCACCATACTCAGATTCTGAGAGGCATACTGATTGTAATACTCTTTAATACAAATTTACCCCTACACTTAGAACTAGTATTGGTGATGTCTACATAAGTGTTTCTATTTTAATTCTAACATGTAAGGACATTTCCTCCATTGTTTTAATCATCACATTTCAACTGAGCTAAAGAGCTGGAAGACTAAATTAAAGACGTTTCACTCTGCAAATCATTGGTATAAATCCAGCTGGTTGCAGTACTGCAATGAAAAAAAGAGAAAGACTACCTGGAAAAAGCTATTGTGCACTTTGTGAAGAGGAAGGTAATGTGCAAGTGTCTGCACTGTAAACCTCTTCACAGCTGGAATCAGGCTGCAGCTCTGTGACAGCCTCAGATGAAAATCAAATGACTGAAGAGCATCAGAAACCAAATCAATCTTTTATCCACCACAGGTGATCATGTTTGGGCTGTGAAGAACACACATGATTATGGCAGGGCAGGAGCACTGCCGCTACTCCTGGCTGCGCTGTGCATGGTCTGTGAGTGAACTTAGGGCCTCTGTTCCCTGGGCTGTCAGCGCAGGGTCTTTCACAAACATTAAATTCACATAAAAGTGCTGTAAAGTTTTATTATGGAAAAAAAACCCAACCTTTGAACAGCTCAGTTTTCTGCTGAGGAGAACTTTTCTGCTTGAACAGTAAAAGTACTTGGGCCAAGGCATAAGTACATTGGGAGACTCTGGCAGAATCTGGCACCAAGCTAAACGCTAATTTCCACAGGCCAAGTATCACCAGCTCCTGGCTTTGACTATAAATCAGGTGTGCCTATGTATTTTCAAAACTAAAATCAATGGTCATTGAGTTGTGTCTGAGTTAATTATTCACTCACACAGCCCAAACTAAGCCAAGACATTATATAGCACCATATATTAAGTGAAACTGTTCTCAGGAGCTTAGCAAATTGAACTAAACAAAATGTTACATTGCTCCAGATGCTCTCAGCATGGTTCTTTTTGAAATATTTGGTTTCTTTGGTCCAGAGAAATAACATGAGATTTTAACTACTATAGCTGGAGACAACATAAAAAAAGCTAGCACTTGTCCTTCTATTACCACAGAACAGATAATGGCAAAATGCTGTAAAAACACCAA
Source organism: Melanerpes formicivorus (assembly GCF_026170545.1). Lineage (NCBI taxonomy): Eukaryota > Metazoa > Chordata > Aves > Piciformes > Picidae > Melanerpes > Melanerpes formicivorus. Next base: position 4,930,355 of record NW_027142401.1, on the reverse strand, counting down.
ATGTTTCCAGAGATGCACAAGCACCTATGGAGCCTTGGCCAATTGGGTATTTATGGATAGTTTCACAAATGTATTCAGTGCCTAAACATATACTGATGCAGACAAGCTGGCAAGTAGGCACACAGATAAATAGAGAGATACAGATGTATAGATGAATAGAGAGAGAGAAAGAGAGAAAAAGAAAGAGAGAAAGAAAGAGAGAAGGAAAGAGAGAAAGGAAGAGAGAAAGGAAGAGAGAAAGGAAGAGAGAAAGGAAGAGAGAAAGAGAGGAAGGGAGGAAGGGAGGAAGGGAGGAAGGGAGGAAGGGAGGAAGGGAGGAAGGGAGGAAGGGAGGAAGGGAGGAAGGAAGGAAGGAAGGAAGGAAGGAAGGAAGGAAGGAAGGAAGGAAGGAAGGAAGGAAGGAAGGAAGGAAGGAAGGAAGGAAGGAAGGAAGGAAGGAAGGAAGGAAGGAAGGAAGGAAGGAAGGAAGGAAGGAAGGAAGGAAGGAAGGAAGGAAGGAAGGAAGGAAGGAAGGAAGGAAGGGAGAAAGGAAGGAAGGAAGAGAGGAAGGAAGAGAGAAAGGAAGAGAAAGGCAGAGAGAAAGGCAGGAAGGAAGGAAGGCAGGAAGGAAGGCAGGAAGGCAGGAAGGAAGGAAGGAAGGATAGGTAGCTAGATGGATAACTAGATATGTACATACATAGTTGGATAGATAGATGGATAGGTAGATACATACATAAATGGATAGATGCTAGATACAGACAAATAGATAGATAGACATACAGACAAAAGGTACTGAAGAATCTGACATAGTTCTCCTGAAAATCCCTGTGTGCCTCAGACAAAAAGTACCAAAATAAAGTGAGTTGTCCATGTAGCTTTGACAAATCAAAATGAAGCACTTCTGTGTACTTTCATGCACTATGTATCTTTTAAAAAGTTGCCTCCTTGAATTAGATTCAAGAGGAGAATGCAGGCATCCTAATACCACTTTAAGCACCCAAATGAAAAATTCATATCCTCGAAACTTCCTCAAATTTCCGCAAGAGAAATCTCCTAGGAGACTAAATTACCGCATGAGGAATGAGCAGAAGTGCTTGAGCTCTCAAAGCACTTGGAGTTTGGTGTCTATCCCACACCTAAACTTTCTAAACTAGTCAAGGCTATTTACCTTATCTTTGAGAGCTGATGTGTCAGATATACCCCAAGTATATCTAACCTCAGGGGGAGAAACCCTCCATTCCCTCATTCCAGCCCTTCTCATCCTGGGTATTAGTATTAGTAGTATAAGAAGTGTTTCCTTGTCACGCAGGATCAGATCTCTAAACTTCTGCTCTCCATGTGAGCATCTTAACCATCAAACTGCATCAAGCTGTCCTGTTCTGCAGAAGCACATCACAGACATACTTCACTCTTCATATGCAATTTCCAGAGAAGGGGAAAGATCACTGTATATGAGAACGGACTGTCCCCCAAAGATAAAAAAATCCTGGGTAGGGAATTGGCAGGTCTCATAGACAGGGCTTTAAACTAGTTTCGAAGGGGGAAGGGGCTGAAGAGAGTCCTCTCAGACAAGAGTCTGGGGGCGACAAGCTAGAGTTGGAGGTGGGTGAAACCAGCAGCCCAGCTGAAGTGCATGTACACTAATGCACGAAGCATGGGTAACAAACAGGAGGAGCTGGAAGCCTTGATGCAGCAGGAAAATTATGATATAGTTGCCATCACAGAGACGTGGTGGGACGACTCACACGACTGGAGCGCTGCAATTGACGGTTACAAGCTCTTCAGGAGAGACAGGCGAGGAAGAAGGGGTGGAGGGGTGGCCCTTTACATCAGGAAGGCACTAGATGCCATTGAGATGGAGGCTAGGGATGATCGGGTTGAATGCTTGTGGATAAGAATTAGAGGGAAGACCAGCAGGGCAGACACCCTGGTTGGAGTCTGTTATAGACCACCCAACCAGGAGGAAGATGTTGACGAAGCATTCTATAGGCAGCTTAGGGCTGTCTCAAGATCTCCGGACCTTGTTCTCGTGGGTGACTTCAACCTGCCTGACATCTGCTGGGAACTCAACACGGCAGAGAGGAGACAGTCTAGAAGGTTTTTAGAATGCATGGAGGACAGCTTCTTATCCCAGGTGCTGCGAGAGCCTACCAGGGGCAAGGCTATGCTTGACCTCCTCTTCACCAACAGGGAAGGACTGGTGGGTGATGTGGTGGTTGGAGGGTGTTTGGGGTCCAGTGACCACGAGATAATTGAATTCTCGGTTTTTGGTCAAGCCAAGAGGGGCGGCAAGAAGACCTCCACTCTGGACTTCCGGAGGGCAGACTTTGGGTTACTCAAGGAACTAATTCAGAGGGTTCCTTGGGATAAAGTCCTTAAAAACAAAGGGGTCCAGGAGAGCTGGACCCACTTCAATGAAGAATTGTTGAAGGCTCAGGGACAGGCTGTGCCAATGTGCCAGAAGATGAGCCGCCGGGGCAGACGGCCAGCCTGGATGGTTCATGAACTTTTAATGGAACTGAAGGAAAAAAAGAGGGTGTATCACCTTTGGAAGCGAGGGGAGGCAACCCACAGAATGTTTAAGGATGTTGCTAGGTCTTGTAGGAAGAGAATTAGGGAGGCAAAAGCACACTTGGAACTTAAACTGGCCTCTACTGTGAAGGACAACAAAAAGTCCTTCTATAAATACATTAATAGTAAGAGGAAGGGGAAGGAAAACCTCCACTCCTTGGTGGATACGGAGGGGAACATTGTAACCAAGGATAAGGAAAAGGCAGAGATACTTAACACCTTCTTTGCCTCAATTTTTACTAGAAGGGCAGAACGTCTTCCTGACAGCTGGTCTGCAGAGCTAGCAGAAGGAGCCAGGGAGCTGCACAGTTTCCCTATGTTCCATGAGGCGGTAGTTGGAACTCTCCTTAGCAGCTTGGATCCCCACAAGTCCATGGGACCAGATGGGATTCATCCTAGGGTGCTGAGAGAGCTGGCAGATGAGCTGGCCAAGCCACTCTCCATAATTTTCCAGCAGTCCTGGCTCACTGGCGAGGTCCCAGAGGACTGGAAGCTGGCCAACGTGGTGCCCATCCATAAGAAGGGCCGGTTGGATGAGCCAGGGAATTACAGGCCTGTCAGCCTGACCTCAGTGCCAGGCAAGATCATGGAACAGGTCATCCTGAGTTCAATAACACAACACTTACAGGATGGCCAAGGGATCAGGCCTAGCCAGCATGGATTTAGGAAGGGCAGGTCCTGCCTGACCAACCTGATCTCCTTCTATGATCAGGTGACCCGCCTGGTGGATGTGGGGAGGCGTGTTGATGTAGTCTACCTGGACCTCAGCAAGGCCTTTGACACCGTCCCCCATAGCAAACTGCTGGCCAAGCTGTCAGCCCATGGCTTGGACGGGAGCACACTGCGATGGGTTAGGAACTGGCTGGAGGGCCGAGCCCAGAGAGTGGTGGTGAATGGTGCCACATCCAGCTGGCAACCAGTCACTAGTGGTGTGCCCCAAGGATCAGTGCTGGGCCCTGTGCTCTTTAACATCTTTATTGATGATCTGGATGAGGGCATTGAGTCCATCATCAGTAAATTTGCTGACGACACCAAGCTGGGGGCAAGAGTTGATCTGCTGGAGGGTAGAGAGGCTCTGCAGAGAGACCTCGACAGGCTGGACAGATGGGCAGAATCCAACGGCATGAGATTTAACACATCCAAATGCCGGGTTCTGCACATTGGCCACAACAACCCCATGCAGTGCTACAGGCTGGGGTCAGAGTGGCTAGAGAGCAGCCAGGCAGAGAGGGATCTGGGGGTGCTGGTTGATGGTAGGCTTAACATGAGCCTGCAGTGTGCCCAGGCAGCCAAGAGGGCCAATGGCATCCTGGCCTGCATCAAGAACAGTGTGGCCAGCAGGAGCAGGGAGGTCATTCGGTCATTCTGCCCCTGTACACTGCACTGGTTAGGCCACACCTCGAGTACTGTGTCCAGTTCTGGGCCCCTCAGTTTAGGAAGGATGTTGACTTGCTGGAACGAGTCCAGAGAAGAGCAACAAAGTTGGTGAGGGGTTTGGAACACAAGCCCTATGAGGAGAGGCTGAGGGAGCTGGGGTTGCTCAGCCTGGAGAAGAGGAGACTCAGGGGTGACCTTATCACTCTCTACAACTACCTGAAGGGAGGTTGTAGACAGGCTGATGATGGTCTCTTCTCCCAGGCACCCAGTACCAGAACAAGAGGACGCAGTCTCAGGCTGCGCCAGGGGAGGTTCAGGTTGGATGTTAGGAAGAAGTTCTATACAGAAAGAGTGATTGCGCTATGGAATGGGTTGCCCGGGGAGGTGGTGGAGTCGCCGTCATTGAAGGTGTTCAGGAGGAGACTTGCTGGGGTGCTTGGTGCCATGGGTTAGCTGTTTGGGTGGGTTGGATTGGTTGATGGGTTGGACACGATGATCTTGAAGGTCTCTTCCAACTTGGTTTGGTTTATTCTAATAAAGGTTTATTCCTTATTATTCTAAAGGTTTACAGGATTACAAAGAAGAAACTCACACTCCTTCTCTTCAAGCTGACTTTGGAGAGTCAAAAGGAGGCAATTCAATAGGTGGCAAAGCAGAACACTCACCGGAGAGGATGAGATATGGAGTTGTGTCCCTAATACCCCTCAGTATTTGTTCCCAGGCTTAATTTGGGTATCTTTCCACTGTGCTCCCTACTTTCTCCATCCATTTCATGAACACAGAATCATAGAATCATAGAATTGTTAGGGTTGGAAGTACCATCCTCAAGGATCATCTAATTCCAACCCCTCCTGCCACAGGCACACTTTATCAGATTGCTCAGAACCCCATTCAGCCTGGCCTTAAATTCCTCCAGGGATGAGGTTTCTACCACCTCCCTGAGCAACCTGTTCCAGTGTCTCACCACCCTCATGGGGAAGAATTTCTTCCTGACATCCAATCTGAATCTACCCATTTCTCCTTTTTTTCCATTCCCCCTAGTCCTATCATTACCTGACACCCTAGCCACATGGGATTGTGGCTGTGAATTCACTATCTGGGAAGATGCCTAGAAGTTGAAGGCTGCCTTGCAAAGCCCCCTTTGTCAACCTAACCCCATTTAAGGAGCTAACACTCTAGTTTTGGAACACACAATAGCCGTTTATTTAGTTCCTAGTTAACTCAGTTAATCCCATTTATCACTTTAAATAAAAAGGACTCACATGTCCACATACCTTTGGAGACTGAGGCATCAGCTGGTTTTGAAGCTGTGGTTTAGGGTTCTATATCATTAAGAAACCCTAGGAAATTTTATCAGATATTACACTCCTCAATATCCAGAAATAAGGGGGGAAAAACACCAACTAGCCATCATTAAAATACTGTAAGGACTTGCTCTGCTCCCACACCAGAAATTGTGAAAGAGATTATGTAATGTAAGAACAAACTATAATGAGATGGCGTGAGACTGAAAAAACAGCAGGTTTATGTTCCCCTTAATATTAATTCTCTGCCAAAGCACTTCATTAAATCTCAGTTACAGGTCAGAGTTGCACCGTGAAATAGGAGGATATGTTAAATAATTATGTACATAGGTCTATCTTGCCTCACTTCACTTTGTGAAAAAGCTACATGTCATTTTGTGAGGCAAAAAATTCCACATCCACCAGACCTTTATAGATCAGGAGAAGGAAATACATTTGGTTGCAGGATCCCCCAGTGTTCTTCCTCCATAAAGTATTTTCTCAGGTTACCTATGAAATCAGTGAAGCAATGGCACAGCTGTTGCTGAAACATGCAGCTAAACGTTTTAAACTGAAGAAAGCCTGCATCTTGTTTCCTCACAGGCTAAATGAAAATAACATTTGGTAAGCCTTTTGCGTTTTCACTGAGGGCAGGGGGAAAAAAAGTCAGCTGAGAAGAGTAAGGTAATAAAGAAACAGGGAAGTTCAGTCTGCAAGGCCAAAAAGTGATACTTATTTTTTCACCAATGCAGTCATACTGGGAAATAGATTCCTTGAATTGTGGGTGGTGAGACATTGGAACAGGTTGCCCAGGGAGGTGGTAGAGGCCCCATCCCTGAAGGTTTTTAAGGCCAGGCTGGATGTGGCTCTGAGCAACCTGATCTAGTGTGAGGTGGCCCTGTGCATGGCAAGGAGTTTGGAACTGGATGATCCTTGAGGTCCCTTCCAACCATAACAATTCTCTGATTCTGTGATTCTAATTTATAGGTCTAAGATACTGGGCCTGAATCTGTGCTATTGACAAAACAAAGCAACCAAGTTTGGCAGTGTTTTAGGTTTCCACTCTGGCCACGTTGAGTTGGCTTTGAGTTCCTCTTGCCTTTGCTAAGAGGGAGCAGGTTCTTCCACAGCAGCTAGAACAAGAAATATTTGTTGGGGTTTTTTTGAAGGGAAAGGACTTTTTTTTTGTCAACAAACAGCTTAAAAGTCTGAACTACACTATCCTCTAGGATACATAAAAGCGTTTAGTTTAATTGAATAAAACTAACTGCATCATCTAAAGATGGGTTTAGTCAATCTTTCTGCGATCGAGCCCTCAGACTGGAGACTTGGCCACCTTATACATGCACAGTCATAAATGAAGCTTAAAACATAGTTCTTTGCACTGAGCATAATTTAGAGGGGAAAGCATCCTAGACAGATGTCTACTCCATGGTTTATAAAAGTATGTGATACCATCCGCACTTTTCACAGCTAAACCCTTGAAAACTGGGAGATTGACAAAGGGACCCAAACGTGAAGAGCATTCATTAAAAGATGTAAATAGCCAAGATCCGTGCTGTTTTGTTTCAATCTTCTTTATCCTGTTGAAAACAGGAAAGCCTCCTGTCATGCAGACTCAGGGATTTTCAGGCCCCAATAAAGGTTAGTGACATTTTCAATTCATGTTTGTTTTCATTCTTCTAATCATGAACCCCGTGTCGGCCTGAGAAACCAGCTGAGCTTAATCCATAACCTTTTGCAAGTGAAACATTAACTCACAGCATGTCCTGTTGTCTTTTTAAAGCAATACAAAAGCAAAGGCGGGGGGGGGGGTTGTGGAAAGAAAGAGCCACAATATACATGATAAAACCTAGCAGAAGCCAAACGTGAAAGTTACTTGTAAGCAACTACAGTTGTGGACAATAACATATTTTTTAGGTCATTGAATTCATCATGTTCAGCAGTCATAACTGCTGTTTATTTCACAAGAGTATTCAGGACAGAAGGCTGAAGTCAACAATGTTGAAAGTCAAGTTTATCTAGAATTTTCTCCCACATTTTCATAAGCACTCTGACATATTTCCATACCAACTGACTAGCAATAACTGTGGAGAAAATGCCAAACTCTTTCCTTCTACAGATTAACTAGTCCCACTGGTTTTCCCCTGCAAGTTGCATGCAGTTATGTAGAAAATACTTCAGGTTTTTATGGCAATGCAGTGCAACAAGCTGGATTTTATATAAGGCAGACTGCTGGCCACATACCCTCCTGCCCCACAGAGCACGGGGAATGACACACACTGAGCAAACCTGGAGGGAAGAACAGCTCTGACTACAAAGCACAAAGAGCCAAGGAAAGATAATTATTTCTCCAGCCTGTAAAAACCATTATGGAGAAATCCTGGCCTCACATCTCTCTGTTGGATAACAAATACAATCACATGTATATTAAAGAGGTTCTCAAGTTACAAACTTTTATTGCCCAGAATGAGAAACCAGCTTAATTTTTCGAGGGAAATAAAGAAACAGCAATCAGAAGCTATCTGAAAACAAAACAGTAAGACATAAATTGAAGGGTATCTGATTTCATTAAAACAAAGATATGAAAGACAGCAAGGGAGCCCTCAAAAAAAAAAGGGCAAGTATTAAGTTTGAATTAATTTATGTACCACAGAGTTCCTGTGAGAAAGAAAATGGGGAGAGAAACGTGAAACCCAGGCACTGGCTTGGTGAAGTATTGCTGATATATCTGAGGTCATAAAGAGTGAAAGAGATGTAAAAGCAGAGGAGAAGAAAGCAGTTTTTCAGCACACAATGAAACTAAATTAGTGAAGCTGGTGGACTTTTGTGTTGTAGCTGACTGCTCTTTTGACTGGATTTATATCAACAGGCAGTATGATAAGGCACACATAGAAGCCCTTAGCAATGGCCCAACCACAGGAAATACTTCAACCAAAACTTTTCCTTCATTAGATACCAGAGAACCCATATGAGAGTTAAAACTTTAAGGAGCTGATTCTCTTGTGCCAAGTGGAGGCCTATCACAGGATGCAGGATTTTCCTCACGGGTGGCATTCACATTCATCTTTTCCTTATCTGACCACTTGTGCCCCTAATATCTTTGGGTTTGCTATTCTTATGTAACTGGATTTGAAAAATAGGCTGAAAAATTAAAGAGAAGAGAGAAGGAGAGGAAGAGAGAAAGGAAATAACTAAAGGTTCTCAGACAGATGTGTACACATACATGCAATAAAATCCTAGAAGGGCCATTAACTAAGCAAAGCAGTCTAAAACATCCAGATTTAATTAGAGCAAGCTGACATGAGGAGCCAAAAAGCTCACCTTTGAACTGTCCAAGGTGTTGCTCCATTGACGATGCACCAGGACATGATGCTGTATCTCTTCTCAGGCTGCCTGTTATATTGGATGATAGGTTGGACATGATGATCTTGAAGGTCTCTTCCAACCTGGTCCATTCCATTCCATTCCATTCCATTCCATTCCATTCTATTCTATTCTATTCCTTTCCATTCCATTCCATTCCATTCCATTCCATTCCATTCCATTCCATTCCATTCCATTCCATTCCATTCCATTCCATTCCATTCCATTCCATTCATCACTCTGTTCTGTTTGTAGTTCTTAGAGACCTACTAGAATCTTGAATTATTTTTTGTGCTACTCTACTCTACTCTACTCTATTCTATTCTGACAGTACACGTGTGCCAGCTGGCCAGCACAGCAATAAGACCTCCTCATCTAGCAAAAGATGGTGAACAATTAAGATGCTGAAGCTAACAGAGACATTACCTGCTGAATGCTGCTCTCTTGTGCAGCATGGAGAGCTGGAACCACTGTGTTCATGCAGATCAGCAGGGAAAGGGGTCAGTGTGTCTGCACAATGCTTTTCATCTGTTGTTTTGAACAGTTACTGGTTAGACTGGAACTCACACAGCCACAACCCAGCCCTATCTTCAGGAACAGAGCATGGGTTCAGACCAGAGCTCCAACTCATGATTAATTCTCTGGCCTGCTCCTGGGACAACATAGCTACTTAGCCAGGGCACAGCATAACATTACAATCAAGCCTAGAATAAATAAAAAGAGGCTTGGGAGGATTAAGACTTTTATGGCTAGGGAAGTAAATATGAAAGAGAAAGAAAATCCCTTTACAGATGAGGGGAATGAAATTAATGGCAGCTCAGATAAAAAGGTGAGATAATACTTAAATGGAAAGTAGAAGCAGCTATTAAAAACAGGAGAATGTACTAAATATAACCATTGGTAAATGCATGTAAGACTACATTAAATATTTCATTTGTCCTTATTATAACATCAGTAAGTATTCATGCATGACCTGTGAGTGCTTCCCTAGTTAAACTGGTATTTTTCTAGCCTCACCAGTCCATCCACCATTTATTTGGACTTCATGCTGAATAACCTTCCCTATGTTATTCCACCTTTAGTTGTTGTGTAATTGTTTTCCTGATTTTTTTTTTTCATCCATACAAAATGTAAGTAAAATTGGCAGCTCTCTTTTTCTCTAACTGTATTTTTACTACTAAAATGCATTTTATCTTTATGAATTACCTCTGTGCATGTGCTTGTCCTTTTCAATGTATTCAGGACAGTTTATGTCCCTGGTTGGTTGCTTGTTCTTGCCTCCAGAGTTGACTGCATTGCACTAGTCACTGTGGTGCAGAGCATCATGACTAGTGTATGAGAGATTAGTCCCACCAGTGGAAACCTCTGCTCCTTCCATGTATCAAAATCCTCTCATAGCAGCTTCAAAATGATTTCAATATTCCAGTAGAACTGGCATTTTTTATGCCTATCCCAATGGAAGCCATTCATTTTCACTTGCTCTTCACACTATGATTTGATACTGATAGTAGAGGTCTGTGGTGAGTTCATATGCTGCTGAATTTTCACAGTATCACAGTATAACTTAGGTTGGAAAGGACCTCGAGGATCATCGAGTCCAACCTATCAACACAGACCCCATGACTAGACCATGGCACCAAGTGCCACGTCCAATCCCCTCTTGAATGCCTCCAGGGATGGTGACTCAACCACCTCCCTGGGCAGCCCATTCCAATGACGAATGACGAACTACTCGGTGAAGAACTTCCTCCTCACCTCGAGTCTAAACCTCCCCTGGCGCAGCTTGAGACTGTGTCCCCTTGTTCTAGTGCTGGTTGCCTGGGAGAAGGACCAACCCCTTCGCAGCCACAACCACCCCTCAGGTAAATGTAGAGGGCAATGAGGTCTCCCCTGAGCCTCCCCTTCTCCAGGCTGAACAATCCCAGCTCCCTCAGCCTCTCCTCATAGGGCTTGTGCTCAAGGCCTCTCACCAGCCTTGTTGCCAGCATATACCTGAACGTTTGAGGTGCCAAATGCATTGTAAATAACAAAACATGAAGTTAGTGGATAATCATGTTTCTTCAGTGGTGTGGTTTCAGCAGTCTGGATGGATTAGGTGCCTTACCTTTCTCTAACACAAGCTTTCTGCAGCATGGTGACATTTCCAGCATTAGCTTCCTGCGATCCTGTAATACAAGGAGATGCATTTGATTTGGAAGATTTACCAGTGAGATGGCTCAATTGCAGCACTCTTGTGTGCATTTTCTTTGATATGAAGAGAAAAAAATCCCTTCATCCAGTTGCCTGGCCAAATGTTAAGCATTCATACACGACTGCAGATTTTTGGCAAGGTCAATATGACAATTGTCAGCCAAATTTTGCGATTGTGCTGGGGCATTCTCTCTGCACAGTGCTTTCCCAAGCTGCACTTTCAAATTAGAATGCAGCATATCCCTGGTAGAACTGATGGCCTGTGTGGCCCTCACTCTTCTTCCTGTATTTCTGCGTTATGGGATTAAGAGCCATAGAGAAGTCCTCCAAGGACCAGAGAGGTGGAGGGAGGTGGATGCTGGAAAAATTGTAATCTTTGTTGTTTTGCTCCCATAATCCTGCAACCCCTTTATAAACTGCCATTTCTATCTGTTCTGCCCTTTTTCTCTCTCTCTCTTCTCTGATATTTTCTTGTGGGGGCTAATTTATACTACACCATTTGGGCCTGGGGGTGGGAAGCAGGGAGGTGCGGGGGGCTGCATCGAGGTTTGTTTGAGGGGGAGGTTTTGCATGGTTTTTGGCCTAATGAGGTTGCTGTAAGCCCAGGCTGAAGGACTGGGTGGAGGGTGAATGGGAATTTGTATAATGGGAATCTGTATATTTTGTTGTATATATTTATGGTTAGCATTTCCATTTAACTTTCCAATCCTCTGTGTGTGGAGCATTTTTATTTTACTCCTTTGTCGAGGGGTAAAATAGCTTCTGTCCGCTCTCAAACTAAGACATTCTGCTATCCTAGACTGTGAGCAGCTCCAGCAAGGAATGCAGGTTGGTAAAGCAAACACTGCATCAGTACCAGGTATGAACTTTTACTATATTCAGCCAGAAAAAAAAGATTGCAGTAAGTCTGGCCACACAGAGCTTTTGTCCATTACTTCTCTGCTGTTTGCTTCACAAGTTGCATGCATTTGCTTTCTCTTACTTTGCTTATCTTTGAGCCTATCAAACCACCTGTTTCTATGGTCCCTGTCTCACATCTGTTCTTTCTGTGTGTTACTTTTTTGCTGTATCCTGCCAGATCAAATACAGCACAGTCCAAGAGACTTACAGCACCGAGCAGGCTTTGCAGATAATTTTTCACAGTATCACAAAGTTCTCTTGGGTTTTTCACCTTTTAAGCCTTCACAGTGCTCCACATCAAGTTGTTTTACATGTTTCTGAGAAAGTCCAGAAGCTGTGACTCTGCTTAAGAGTTCCAAACTAATTTTACATGAGTCAAAGCCAGAATAGAATAGAACAGAATAGAATAGAATAGAAGAATAGAAAGAATAGAAGAATAAGAGTAGAGTAGAAGAATAGAATAGAATAGAATAGAATAGAATAGAATAGAATAGAATAGAATAGAATAGAATAGAATAGAATAGAATAGAATAGAATAGAATAGAATAGAATAGAATAGAATAGAATAGAATAGACCAGACCAGGTTGGAGAAGAATTTCAAGATCATCAAGTCCAACTTATCATCCAACACCACCTAATCAACTCAACCATGCAACCAAGCACCCTATCAAGTCTCCTCCTAAACACCTCCAATGATGGTGACTCCACCACTTCCCTGGGCAGCACATTCCAACGGACAATCACGCTCTCTGTGCAGAATTTCTTCCTAACATCCAGTCTGAACCTCCCCTGCTGCAGCTTGAGACTTTGTCCTCTTGTTCTGGTGATCTTGTCCTACTTGTTCTACTGAGCATGTAATGCAGATGTCCAATTCTAATAGTTCCCAAAAGAACAAAACAAAAGCCTTAACACCTGGCATGCTCAAGCCAGCATTTCTCATCTACCGCATCCCCTGGTTTCACCAACAGCTGTGCCAAAGCTAGAAATAGTCTTTAATGGCATGTCTCCACGATTTGTTGTTCACTGCCTCATCCTCCCAGAGGGTTTCCCCTGTTTGGCAGATGCAAATACCAGGAATTTAAAAAAAAAAAACACCTCTGTCCCTGTACCCTACATACAGAACCACATGTTTCAGGCTGTATGTAAGGCAGAACTTGGAACAAACTGAACCCAAAGTCATGAGACTCTTTTACTAGTTAGCAGGGGGTGGGGGGTCGAAGCTGATGGGTATTCTTGATCTTTAGCATACCATTTATTTCATTACATCTAATTTGGTTGATATTATCAACATTATTACACTGATAGTTGTTTCAACTCAGACTAATTTAATTGACAGAATTCTGTCCTTGCTATTATATGAGACAATTAGCTCTCATTAGTTCACATTTCACTCATTTTCCACTGACTGATTGCACTACATACTGATACTTGCTAATATCAATATGTAATGCAATCAGTCAGAGGAAATGTTGGTACAGTAGCTCTAAAAACTATCACACTTATCGTTCTGATTGTCTTCAAAGTACCAATATTTTCCTATAACTTAATGGTTTCATAATGCAATGTTTTGTATTAATAACAATCTTTTTAAGGTCACACAGTTAATCACACATGGATTAAACAGCAGTTAACTAATGAGGATGGCAACTTATTAATAAATTGCAGATGATACATTTCCGTTATTCAGTGTAACCTTTAAAGAGCAGAGTTAAGACTGAGGGTTGACTTAAAGACTTTTTTGCCTCCATTTGTTTCCTATTTCTTCCTGATTTCCCCCCCCCCAACCCAGATTCTAAGGTTGAATTCTAAGGTTTCTTTATATGCTGTTTTCACAGTCCTGCTGTAACCATATGGAGAGCTTCAGCAAAGCAAGAACGTGCAGCTGATGCTTTGATACAAAAGGTGGAGAGGTTAGTTGAATTGTACTACCATTAATTTGTCCTTTAAGCAGGGAGTCTATCACGGTAATGACTGAAGCACAGAGATTTGTCTATCAGATTATTACGTCAGAAATGCTACAGATTCAAAGGGAAGAAAAGGGCAAAAGGCTTTTTGTAACCAATTTGATATAATCCCCTGAGCTTCCACTGGGGTCTACCTATAAATGCAGCAGTAGTTTACTCGGAAAATTGCATACTTAAATGTCTCTTGTTAAACATTTGTATACCACTGCCCTACGGTGTGAGTTTGGAGCTGTGTTTATAAACAATAAGCTCGCGGCCTTTCCACCTGCAAGAAGAACACAATCCCTCAACATGCCAACACGGTACAGATCATTCTGCGACAAATAATAGCCCAACACTCGCCAACATGCCTTTCGTTTGATCTCAGCTATTCAACAGCAAACGCATTTAACCACCTCTACAGTTAGTCTGGAACAAGCTTGCAGTCTTCAGAAGCAACCAACTGATGTGGGAAATATTAAAAAGCACCAAATAAGTGGTTTGCAGTTTGGGGCTTCAAAAATTCCTGACAATCATATTTTAAAGAGAAAATCCAAATTAGTCTTGCTAGGCTAAATTTGATGCTGAATAATCACAGAGAACATTTAAATACCATAGTTACTATAATAATCCCTGTTTGAATCATGGCTTCCATGAACTGGGCTAAGCCTTTAGACAGCAACTAATTGCCACAAACACTAATTTTCAAGTCCCTTTTGTTTCCTATTGCAGGCACCTCTGGATGCAGAAGGTACCCAATTAGCAGAATTCATGGTTCTGATTGTGCATTGTGGGGTTAGTATAAACACTGCTGATTACTATTCCACTGTAATGGTTGAATTTTATTTATTTATTTATTTTTTTCTGATTGCTTAATAAGGCCACCTCTTCTGCATCAGGCACTGGCAAGGCTGCTGGTGAAATCAGTTAGGTCACTTTTTTCTGGTCATAGGAGCAGGAGGAGCCTTGCGATGGTTACGGATGACTAAAGGCGTAATTACAGGCTATTTAACCACATCTGTTTCCCCACTTAACATTGTTTGCTCAAGTTAGATGTAGTTAAATAAATCAAAAGGAAAATAATAGTGAAGACACTAAAAAAAAAAATTACTATTACATGGGTAAAACTCTAGGGTTTGTTATAATTACAGAAAACAGAGTTTATAGTGATTTTTAAAAGGCACTAATTTCTATTAGAGAGTTTCTATACACATACACTCTGGCTGGTTGCTGCTGCTTTTATGGGCCTATGTTATTCAACCACCTATTTGTACAGAAGAATGAGTTGAAACTGGGGGGGGGGATGGAAATTACTTATTTCTTGAATTCAGCTGCATGTTGCATGACAAGTGTCTTTTTATGCTTATGTGGTTAAGAACAAATTCCCAATACCACCACTTCCTGTTGATGACAATGGGAAGAGCAGAGAGCTCCAAGGATCTCTGTATGTTTTCCCAGTCGTCCAGGGACACCATTTTCATCCTTTCATTTGTACAGCTAAATCCTGGTTTTGTTATTCCTTGATGCCTTGTCATGCTCAAATGCAACACAGTATCACAGTATCACGAAGGTTGGAAGAGACCTCAAGGATCATCGAGTCCAACCTGTCACCACAGACCTCATGACTAGACCATGGCACTAAGTACCACGTCCAATCCCTTCTTGAACACCTCCAGTGATGGTGACTCCACCACCTCCCTGGGCAGCACATTCCAATGACGAATGACTCGCTCGGTGAAGAACTTTCTCCTCACCTTGAGCCTAAACCTCCCCTGGCGCAGCTTGAGACTGCATCCCCTGTTTCTGGTGCTGGTTGCCTGGGAGAAGAGACCAACCCGTTCCTGGCTACGACCACCCCTCAGGTAGTTGTAGAGGGCAATGAGGTCAGCCCTGAGCCTCCTCGTCTCCAAGCTAAACAATCCCAGCTCCCTCAGCCTCTCCTCATAGGGCTTGTGTTCAAGGCCTCTCCCCAGCCTTGTTGCCCTTCTCTGGACACCTCCTTCTTAAACTGAGGGGCCTAGAACTAGAACTGGACACAGGACTCAAGGTGTGGCCTAACCAATGGAGAGTACAGGGGCACAATGACTTCCCTGCTCCTGCTGGCCACACTATTCCTAATGCAGGCCAGGATATCATTGGCCTTCTTGGCCACCTGGGCACACTGCTGGCTCATGTTTAGGTGGCTGTCAATCAACACCCCCAGGTCCCTCTCTGTTTGGCAGCTCTCAGCCACTCCGACCCTAGCCTGTAGCTCTGCATAGGATTGCCATGGCCAAAGCGCAGCACTCGGCACTTGGACTTGTTAAATGCACACAAAACCAAAGGTGCTGTCAAGGCCCCTGTTGCACACGGACATAGAGCCAAACCGTCTTAGAGCAGCAGGTACATCAGCACACATGTTGTAAACGTACCCTGCACTATTTTCTTCTGGGCAGGAAAAATGGCATCACACTTTTATTGCAAAAAAATGGTGCACTACAAAACTGACAGCTCAAATCAGTGGTTGGCTGGCTGGCTGGTTGGTAGATTTTAAACTGAGAAATCGAAGAATCAAAGCAAATGTTGAATTTTGTTTGTGCTGGCTGCTACCCACAGGAAATTTTTTAGAGCTACCACCAGCGCAAAACCCACTGAAAGCACTGAAGTCTGTTTGATGAAGGCATGATAGGACTAGGGGGAATGGAATGAAGCTGGAGGTGGGGAGATTCAGGCTGGATGTGAGGAGGAGGTTCTTCACCATGAGAGTGGTGAAACCCTGGAATGGGTTGTCCAGGGAGGTGGTCAAGGCCCCGTCCCTGGAGGTGTTTAAGAGCAGGCTGGATGAGGCTCTGTCCAGCCTGCTCTAGTGTGGGGTGTCCCTGCCCATGGCAGGGGGGTTGGAACTAGATGATCCTTGTGGTCCCTTCCAACCCTGAATGATACTAGGATGCTATGATATTATGATCAGGCTGTGAGTCCTGGCACAAGATCCCGTGCTTTAGAAAAATGCTTGACCTGAGGCAGTAGGATCATACAATCTTATGTCAGATAGCTTTATGGCCCTGTTTCTTTTATTTGGGTTTATTTGTTGGGTGTTTGAGTTTTTTTGTGGCAGACCACTGGAAATGGCTTAGGGTATAGTAGGAAGAGCAGTTTGCTTTTTCATGTTTCCAAATGCTCAGCTGCATTAGGAACTGGTTCTGCTGGATACAGGAGATTGTAGTGACATTGCCTCGCATCCTCAGTTAGATACGAGGGTCACACTTGTAATCATTAGCCAAAAAAGAAAGAATGATGAAACAAACTATTCTAAAAGCAAAATGAATTGGTAGGAAAGATGGAGTATATGAGTGGGACAGTCCTAATTTCTCAAGTGCAGCAGAGCGCCCTTCAAACCCAAATATGCCAGGGTCAGATGCACAAGAGGGTGTGAGAAGGCCCTGCTCTTCTCACAAGAGTTGTCATCATGGCTCAGGAACAGTACAGGATGAGTATGCTGACTCAGTTAAATCCAGAGAAGCTATGGTTGGGACAGGAGATTCCTATTGTGAAAAATGGTCAGTTGACAATTTTTGCTTGGTAGCAAGTAATTATGACAATGCACATCCCTACTGTGCATGTGCATTTTGTAGACACATGCTCATCTGTGCATATTCATCACTGTAAGGTCAGAAACATGATTAGGTAGGAATGAGAGAGTCAAAATCCCACACACTGTAAGAGCATCTGTACTCCAAGTACACTCACTGGGATTTGACTCCTCATTTTCATCAGATTCTCACTCAATGCAACACATTCAACACTGGCCTTATTCGTGATTCATCTATTTCCACACACTGTGTACAAAGAAATGAGACCATTTTTTCCTGTTATCATTGCATCCCCACTTCATGATTTTGTTTTCTTCTAACACAGCAACTTCCCTCCTAGCGTGTCTTGCTTGGCTCCCCTCTCTAATTGCTGCCCGAGTGCAAGCAGCAAAGATAACATTCCTCCTGAGCCATTCACTCCCTCCCTCTGACCCACCATTAAAGCCCATACTCAACGCTCTTGACTTGAATGCCACGTTAAGAGCTCATCTCCAGCTTCTGTGCTAGTCAGCCATAGCTCCTAATACAGTTCTTACAAAAGAGCTGATTTATTGTTTGAACAGATTTCCCCAGCACCCCCAATGATTGTAGGCATTGAGGTTAAGTTCCTAGCTTCACAACTTCCTTTCAGAACCCAAACAAAGCATTGTAGTCTTAGATAGAGAGCTACTGACCTGTTTGCCTTAATTTTCCTGTTCTGAGTTGCACAGTATGGTTGGCTTTGAAGTTTTGCATGGCACCAGTACTGCAAAATAGCTGCAGTACCTATTGTTCTCCACAGTACAGTGCTTTTTTGTCCCCCTTGCCTTTTGACCAAAAATGATCTTTTCATAAAAGTGAAATTGTTGGGAGTTTTGTGTTTGTTGGGGGAGGATTTTTTGGTTGGCTGGTTGGCTTTTTTAGTATCCAAAGACACCCTGCTGTTTGGTAGGGGAGGTAGGGAGGGTCCTCCAATGCTATTGCACGCATTTCTGTGACGCATTTCTGTGTATCACTTCTAGCAAAGCACATATCTACAACATTGGGTAGAGTTCATGTTTGATCTTGGAGCCTACATCTCTCTTGCTCATTACAAAAGAACAATGAATTTATCCACACTTTAAAATGTGCTTATCATGAATCAACCATTTCTGCTGGTCATATACTCATCTCTTCCCCCTCCCCCCCCCCCCCCCCCCCCCAGATTACACATAAATCTTGTCACTAAATCAAACATCAAACATTCAGCTGCTATAGCAGATGTTTTCAGGTCATGTTGAAGCTTTAGCTTCCAACTGTTAAAAGGATAGTTCTTACAGGAAAACTTTAAAAGGGCCATACAGTATCAGTCCAAAGGTTCATCTATTGTAGCGTCCTGTGGTTAAAAGCAGATGTCCATGAAAGAACACAAGAACAGGAAAAAGAGGAGAGGTTCGGAGAGGAGAGGAGAGGTTCGGAGAGGAGAGGAGAGGTTCGGAGAGGTTCGGAGAGGTTCGGAGAGGAGAGGTTCGGGAGAGGAGAGGAGAGGTTCGGAGAGGTTCGGAGAGGTTCGGAGAGGAGAGGTTCGGAGAGGAGAGGTTCGGAGAGGAGAGGAGAGGTTCGGAGAGGAGAGGAGAGGAGAGGAGAGGAGAGGTTCGGAGAGGAGAGGAGAGGAGAGGTTCGGAGAGGAGAGGAGAGGAGAGGAGAGGTTCGGAGAGGAGAGGAGAGGGTTCGGAGAGGGAGAGGAGAGGTTCGGAGAGGAGAGGAGAGGAGAGGAGAGGTTCGGAGAGGAGAGGAGAGGAGAGGTTCGGAGAGGAGAGGAGAGGTTCGGAGAGGAGAGGTTCGGAGAGGAGAGGTTCGGAGAGGAGAGGTTCGGAGAGGAGAGGGTTCGGAGAGGAGAGGAGAGGAGAGGTTCGGAGAGGAGAGGTTCGGAGAGGAGAGGAGAGGAGAGGAGAGGAGAGGAGAGGAGAGGAGAGGAGAGGAGAGGAGAGGAGAGGAGAGAGGGGAAAGGAAAGAGGGGAAAGAAGAGAAGGGAAAGAAGAGAAGGGAAAGAAGAGAAGGGAAAGAAGAGAAGGGAAAGAAGAGAAGGGAAAGAAGAGAAGGGAAAGAAGAGAAGGGAAAGAAGAGAAGGGAAAGAAGAGAAGGGAAAGAAGAGAAGGGAAAGAAGAGAAGGAAAGAAGGAGAAGGGAAAGAAGAGAAGGGAAAGAAGAGAAGGGAAAGAAGAGAAGGGAAAGAAGAGAAGGGAAAGAAGAGAGAGGAAGGAAAAGAATAATTTCATTTGGAATGTACCTACAGTGATCATCTAGTCCATCTAATATCTTTTCATAATACTCTCCTAGGCTTACTGTAGTCTTCTTTCTTCCAGCACTGTTGCAAATTTGCCATTTTCATATGAATACTTAAGGTATTTACAGCTGTTAAACAGGGGCTCTTTCAGGATACTTAACTTTGCTACCATTTAACCTGGCTTTATGCTTAGTTCATACAGCTTTAGGATATGACTCACTTTGCCATCATACCTGGACCTCCAAGCTGAAGTCTCTGTTCATCTCCCTGACAGGTCGGTCTCTCTCATGAGCATTTTCTGAACATACCACTCCTATAAATACAGAACAGCATGGTACCTTTACTTGGAGACGTCCAAACATCAAGTAACTAGAAAAACCATAATGTACAAGCACTGAAGATGATTGTATAGAATCATAACATTCATAGAATCAACCAGGTTGGAAAAGACCTCAGAGATCATCAAGTCCAACCTATTACCTAATACCCAACACCTCATAACTAAACCATGGCTCCAAGTGCCACGTCCAATCCTTTTTTGAACACCTCCAGGGATGGTGACTCCACCACCTCCCTGGGCAGCACATTCCAATGGCCAATTACTCTTTCTGTGAAGAACTTTGTCCTCATCCTGAGCCTGAACCTCCCCTGGCACAGCTTGAGACTGTGTCCTCTTGTTCTAGTGCTGGCTGCCTGGGAGAAGAGACTGCCTGTCTACAACCTCCTTTCAGGTAGTTGTAGAGAGCAATAAGGTCTCCCCTGAGCCTTCTCTTCTCCAGGCTAAACAACCCCCAGCTCCCTCAGCCTCTACTCGTAGGGCTTGTGCTCAAGACCTCTTACTGGCCTCATTGCCCTTCCTCGGGACACATTCAAGTGTCTCAATATCCTTCTTAAAATGAGGAGCCTTGAACTGGACACAGTACTCAAGGTGTGGCCTAACCAGTGCTGAGTACAGGGGCAGAATGACCTCCCTGCCTCCTTCTGGCCACACTATTTTCTGATGCAGACCAGGATGCCATTGGCCTTCTTGGTCACCTGGGCACACATCATAATAAAGGCACAGAAATATCTCATGTGGTTCCTACTGAACATAAATTCCTATTCTATTAAGCCACAACTATGCACCAGGTGTCCCCTCAAAGCCTATAAACCAAACAATGCTCAGATTTCCATTTTAACTTTTCCATCTCCGCACTTCTCCAATCCAATTTGTGGAGTTACTGCAGAAACCATCCTCTGCTACCAATAATCTGTCCTGGTTTGAGGCCAGGCAGATCCTCTCTTGCCCCTGAGAGGGGCAAAAGAATGCCACACGCACAAATGGATTGCAAAAAGCGACGGAAAGTTTAAATGGAAAAGCAGTAAGTGTTTTACAGAAGCTGCAGGCACAGTGGCAAAAGAATCCCAAAGCATAAAGTCCCTTATAGTACACCCAAAAGCCTCCCAAACACTCTTCCCATCTCCCCACCTGAGGGAATACCCAAAACCCTCAGGGCTCTTTCTTCCCCCACCACTGATAGACTAGTCTCAGGCTGGCCAAGACTGAGACTGCCCCTCCCCCCTTCTCCTCCTGGCATTAGCTTAGCCAGGACTAAGAGGCCTTGAGATACTCCCCCACCATTACCTGACAGGGAGCATCTCCCACGGGAGCAGAGAGGGAAGAAAGGAGGAAGAAAAAGACTTTGTAGATGGATTTATAGGGCATAGGATAGTATGGGTATGAAATATGCAGCTTCCTGTGTTCACCTACTGGTCTGGACCCTCAGGACACTGGAGGTATAGCTTGTGTGGCAGGAGCAGGAGGCACCCAGCCTAAGTAGTGTTGGATGATAGGTTGGACTTGATGATCTCAAAGGTCTCTTCCAACCTGGTTAATTCTATTCTATTCTATTCTATTCTATTCTATTCTATTCTACTCTACTCTACTCTACTCTACTCTACTCTACTCTACTCTACTCTACTCTACTCTACTCTATTCTAAATAGGTAAATTATTTGGCTTCATGCATTGGCTAAGTGACCTTTAGGGAGCAGGTAGACAGTTATAAGATGGAAGACAGAGAGTGAATATTATTCATCTAGGTCACAGTTTCAAGCTTTAGATTTTACAGAGAGAAGAGTCTAGATGCAGGGTTGTTGGTTTTTTTCTTTCTTGTGGAATAAGTTATTTAAATCTATTGAAATAGCTGCCTGACTATGCCAAGTAGTGTTTACCAAGCAATCAAAAGCTGGAAGAACACAAGTGTCCTTGAGGCCAAAACATATATATCACATATTCTGAAAGTTATGTTACCTCTTTTTGGTGTCCGAAAATATTATCCAGCAACTTTGTTCCAACGGATGTCTACCAAAAAACAAGACAAGTGAAAATCAGTGGAGTTAAACCCCTTGGAGAGATGTAATACTGTGAGTATAATTGAAATGTTAATAATTATGCTCATGCTGATAATTACCAAGAACAGTTTGGTATAGTAGTTACAGAGCTCACCTTTCACCTCGGGGTCTTGGATTTGATTTCTTCTACCTGGGACTGTATGAAAAGGGTTCAATTATCTCCATCTCCCTTTTAGTGGATGGATTTTCCACCCCATTCACACTTCAGAAATAAATAAGAATAAAAATAGAGAGGGACAGAAAGAACATTTTATGCCCCCCTAATTAGCTAATTAGTGTGAAGTTGCTGGGATTTTTTTTTTCTCTCTTTTTTTTTTAATTAATTTGGCAGGAAATGGTATACAGTTTAGGACCATTTGGGATAGACATAAAATTACTGGGGAAAAAAAAAAGCTTCAGCTCCACTGAAGACCTTCCACTACAGTTTTTTAGACCATTTGGGATAGACATAAAATTACTGGGGAAAAAAAAAGCTTCAGCTCCACTGAAGACCTTCCACTACAGTTTATTTTCATATTTTGAGTGTAACACACAAAAATTACCTTACAAGTGGTCTTGTAAGGTAAAGATAGGACATGTTGTTGCTGTGCAACAGCCTCATAGCTTTATATCCAGCCTTATCAACATTTTAAGCCCAACACTTACTCTATTCAACCTAATGCACAATGAGAAAAGGAAATAAATGGCAGTTTATGCACAGGATTAGCAACAGAAGTTCAATCAACTATGTTAAACCTACTCAGCATGTTGATGTCGGGGTTTAAGTAGCTCAGTTGCATCCACCTACATATAGCAGGGAAAAGGTAACAATTGCTTGAATACATGAGTCTCCAACTCAAAGGTTTCAAAGATTTTATGAAGTTCCACTCACTTTGTATTATGTCTCTTGTACACTCTCTTAGAGAGAGCAGGGCAATAGCTGAAGCGCTAGGTCAGAGCTACGCACAGTCAGGAACTTAGATAACAGCAGAGTTGTCTTATTCAGAACAGAACAGAACAGAACAGAACAGAACAGAACAGAACAGAACAGAACAGAACAGAATAGAATAGAATAGAATAGAATAGAATAGAATAGAATAGAATAGAATAGAATAGAATAGAACCAGACCAGATCAGGTTGGAAAAGACTTTTGAGATCATCAAGTCCAACCTATCACCCAACACCATCTAATCAACTAAAACCATAGCATCAAGCTCCCCATCAAATCTCTTCCTGGTGACTCCACCACCTCCCTGGGCAGCAGATTCCAATGGCAAATCACTCTTTCTGTGAAGAATTTCTTGTTAATATCCAGCCTAAACCTCCCTGGTGCAGCTTGAGACTGTGTCCTCTTGCTCTGGTGCTGGTTGCCTGCGAGAAGAGACCCAACCCGCATCTGGCTACAACCTCTCTTGAGGTAGTTGTGAAATCTCAAGAGAGTTCTGCAGTGCTACATAAAAATTAAACAATAAAGGTCAATATTTAACAACAATCATTGTTCACAAGATGCAGCAGTTAGTCTCCATCAATTACTTACTATTTTACTACGGTAAGTGCTGGTTTAATCCTTGAGTTATGCAGGTCTAAAAAAAAACAACAAACCCAAACACCAAAACACACCAACATTTCCATTGTAGGTACAAACTGCATTCCTTAGCTGTATATAAAAGATTAATCCAAATGGGATTTTAGTCCCTTCCTATCTGGAAGCAATACTATCATTATCTTCTTTCTTAAGTGTTCTGGATGTCTAGATATAGGCTGGGCAGCGACTGGCTTGAGAGCAGCCCTGAAGATAAGGGACCTGGGGGTGCTGGTGCATGAGAAGCTCAACATGAGCCACCAGTGTGCATTTGCAGCCCAGAAAGCAAATCACATCCTGGGCTGCATCAAGAGAAGCATAGCCAGCAGGTTGAGGAAGGTGATTCTCCCCCTCTACTTTCTGTTCTGGTGAGACCCCACCTGGAGTACTGCATCCAGTTCTGGAGCCCCTGTTACAGGAAAGATCTGGACATACTGGAATGTGTCCAGAGAAGGGGCACAAGGATGGTCAGAAGGCTGGAACACCTCTCCTATGAGGACAGACTGAGGGAGTTGGGGCTGTTCAGTCTGGAGAAGAGAAGGCTCCAAGGTGACCTAATTGTGGCCTTCCAGTATCTCAAGGGAGCCTACAAAACAGCTGGGGAGGGACTTTTTAGGGTGCCAAGTAAGGCCAGGACTAGGGGGAATCGAAAAAAAAAGTAGAAATGGGTAGATTCAGATTGGATGTTAGGAAGAAG